>NC_073390.1:48545779-48668279 GCF_028641065.1 Leucoraja erinaceus
GAAAAAAAGAGATAGATAGATAGAGAGAGAGAAAGTGTAAGAAAAAGAGAGGAAAAAAGAGAAAAAAAATGTAAAGGGAAAGAGAGAGGGGGAGGGAGAGAGGGAGATGGAGATGGAGAGAGAGGAGGAGGGAGAGAGAGAGGGATGGAGAGAGAGAGAGATGGGGATGGGGAGGGAGAGAGAGAGGTGGGGAAGGAGAGGTGGGGAGGGAGGAAGGGGAGAGAGAGAGTGGGAAGGTACTCAGGACTCTACAGAGGTACATGTATGCAGAGAACCCCCCCCCCCAGATGGCACACTCTGGACACGTATTTATTCCACCAGGGCTGTTGCCTAAGGGGGGTTTCACGGCTCCTAGTGGCGGGCATCAATCGCCCCGCCATACGGGGTATGCCTAGTTTCTATCGCAATGTGTTAAGAGTGAGGAATTTGGTTATCTTTAGCCAGCGTGTTGCTCCACAGGGGGAGGGGGATGTTGTGGCTGTGGGGGTGGCCGGTCCTCACCCTGTGATGGCGGGTGGCGAGGAGAGGCGTGCGCTTGTAGTGGTTCTGACCGAGCTTACCCCCCGCTGCGCCAGAATTCCTCATCGGGCCCAGACTACGGGATATTTCCGGGCGCCGGCCCAGCATGTTGTTTCGTGATGCGGAGAGACGCATACTGTACAGAACGCTCCTGCACATTCTGCACCTCCTTGCCTTCGGCTTCCGTCCGGACACGCCTTGGCAGCCCGTGTTACCATCTGGATTCGGGGGCGGTCCCCGGTGGGGGTCTCTCTACAAGGGACCCCGTCGTACCCCGTCACATTGGGGACCTGGGGTGGAGAATGTTGCACAGAGCGGAGGCGTGTAACAAACCTTTGAGTCGGTTCATGGGCTCGCCGGACGCCTACATTTGTTGCGGCGAGGTAGAGACCATGTTCCACGTGTATATGGAGTGTGTGAGGTTGCTGCCCCTGTACCAATATCTGAAGGGGCTGCTCCTCCAGTTCTGGTTGCATTTTAGTCCCATGATCCTGGTGTTTGGGCATAAGGCAGGGAGTGGGGAGGGCTGATCGGTGGGGTGGGACCTCCCTGTTGGTTTGCTCCTGGGCCTGGCCAAGATGGCCATTCGTGGGTCCAGGCAGCGGGCGGTCGATGGTTACAACAGACGGCTGCCTGTCCCTCGTCCTGGGCCGGCGTCCTCGCTCGCGGGTCCCTGGAGAGGGAACATGCGGTGTCCACAGGGATTCCGTAGGCCTTATGTGAACGCTAGTCACCGCGGGGGGTCAAGAGCATTGTTAATATTTATTGCACCATTCTATTATAATGTCTGCTTGATGTATTGTAACCATTGAACGTTTATCTACGTATGGTACGCTGTAATTTGCAATTGCTGAATAAAGTCCCTGGAAAGGAAAAAAAGGGGGGGGGAGGGGGAGAGAGAAGGGGAGGGAGAGAATGATTTCCGAGTTCAATCAAACCTTTTCTTCTCAGTCCCCTGTGCGTTTTGACTTTTGTATGCTGATATCCCAAATACAATCCAACAACAGAAGCTCCATACCTGCTATGCTGACCTGGAACCTTTCAAAATGCTCATGGGCAAAGACTATTGATTCAGTTAAAAGCCCTCAGGAAGAACATTTTACTTATACAAATAAAAAATAACCTTGCTCTACTGAGTTTGCATGCATGGTGGCTTCTTTGTTTGCGCTAGACATTTCACATCACGCTGCAGTTTATTTAACTTGTACAGGGAAGAGGTGTCGGGAATGTTTTCACATTTTCATGTTTCTCGATCAGTGTGTCCTCCCATTGTTAAATGCTTAGTTCCATTGAAACAGCTTTCCCATTTGCAACCCTTTCAAGCGAAATATAACCCTGTTGGAACTCACGAAATTGCCTCGAACCACCTGAAGTGTAATTCAGAATTATCATTTCTGACATTCGAGCTTGTATCAAACAACTGGCACAGATACCAGAGGAGGGGAAAATAGTGAGTCTCCAATTCTCAAGCCAGGTGTACAAAACCCAGATCAAAAGAGAAGTTGCGATGAAAAACTGTTGATGGCAAGTAATGTTTTACCTCAAGCCCAAGACTTATCAGTGAGAACAATACTGCAGTCAGCAGGGAAGGTTGGCCGGGCCAATTTTCCAGAAGCATAGAAACATAGACATAGAAAATAGGTGCAGGAGGAGGCCATTCGGCCCTTCGAGCCAGCACCGTCATTCATTGTGATCATGGCTGATCGTCCCCTATCAATAACCTGTGCCTGCCTTCTCCCCATATCCCTTGACACCACTAGCCCCTAGAGCTCTATCTAACTCTCTCTTAAATCCATCCAGTGACTTGGCCTCCACTGCCCTCTGTGGCAGGGAATTTGGGCCACACTGGATATCTGGCAGAGTGACCCGTTAAATAGATATACAGGGTTCAGCCCAAAAGATAGAGGTGCTAGAATAAATGTGATGGTATCCGAACACCTGCTGCTAAAGCGAGGTTACTGCAATATCTCAACCTCATGGACAGATATTCCATCACAGAACAAGGCACTTATTTTACGTAGAAACTACTGCAGATGCTGGTTCACGCACAAAAGTCCACAAAGTGCTGGAGTAACTCTGCCGATCACACAGCATCTCTGTGGTCTGAAGAAGGGTCTCAACCTGAAACGTCACCTATCCATGTTCTCCCGAGATGCTGCCTGATCCACTGAGTTACTCCAGCACCTTTTTTTAAAATCCTTTATTAACGAATCTCAGGTCAGGACTTTTGCACAGATAGCAGTAATTCAACTAACAGTTCATTGTTGATGTATGTATTTAAGGCGAGAGAGGCAGAGATTAGTGGAGATATGCAGGACGTCACTTTTTTTACACAGAGAGTGGCGGGTGCCTGGAACTGCTGCCAGAGGTGGTGGTGGTGGAGGCAGATATGATTGTGTCGTTTAAGAGGATGTTAGATAGGCACATGGATGTGTAGGGAATGGAAGGACATGGATCTACATGTGACGTGATTAGTTCATCTTGACATCATGTTCGACACAGACATTGTGGGCCGAAGAGCCTGTTCCTGTGTGTTGTGTTTCATGCTCTAAATCCAAGTCTGAGCTATTATTCTGAACTACCATCCAACCTCCAGCTTGTTCCTGTGCAAGGCCCACGTGCAGAATCAGGAGCTCATTGACATATGCATTGCAGTTCGCCAGCAGTGCCAATGATCAGTCTGTTTAAGTGCAATAAATCATAGCCACGGATATGATAAATGTCTGTTCTCTCTCCATGAATAGCTCAAGAGGGGAGGGGAGGAAACAGCTACTTCTGAATTATATTTATATCAATATTTAATCAGGAAAATCCTTATGGTAAGACATGTAGTTGTGATCAAGCAAAAATGTAAATAAACTACTTGTGGGATCTGGGCAGACAGGCAATGCGTAAAGCACACAGCAGCTGTTTGCATCTAGATAGTGAACATATCCTTTTTTGTGCATGCCCGTTCTATTCTAACCGGGGCCATTGTTGAAAAACAATAATGGGCAGCACAGCGGAATGGCAGATAGTGTAGTTCACATTCTCACAACTCCCGCAACTTGGATCCAATGCCAATCTCCAATGCTGTCCGTATAGAATTTACAAAGAGTCCTACAGAGTGGAACCAGGCCAACTTGCCGAACTTGCCCACGCCGACCAACATGCCCCATCTACACTAGTCACACCTGCCTGCATTTGGCCCATATCCTATCCATGTACCTGTCTAAATGCTTCTTAAACGTTGCAATAGTACAAGCCTCAACTACCTTCCTCCAGCAGCTCGTTCCATACTCCCATCACCATTTGGGTAAAAAAATGTTACCCCCCATGTTTCCATTAAATCTTTAACCCCGTGTTGTCCCATCACTGTCGAGGACTTCCCCATGTGCTTTGTCTTCTTCCCACTTCCCATGATGGGCTGACTAGTAAACTACTGGCCATTGGAAATTGCTCTTCCTCTGTGATTTGGGAGAGTGAATTAAGAGTTAATGGGCATATGAGAGAGCAAGGGAATAAGGAGGGGATCAGGACTGGTGGGCTGTTTGCACTGAGTGCCACATATCCTTTTTTGGCCGCATGCCTCTTCTTAGGTCACCGGGACCATTGTTGAAAAAAATAATGGACTTGCACAGCAGAATGGCAGATAATGTAGACACATTCTCACAACTGCGCAACTTGGGTCCAGAGCCAATCTCCAATGCTGTCCGAAATTGAGATTTACAAAGAGTCCTCCAGAGTGGAACCAGGCCATTTTGCCTAACTTGCCCACGCCGACCAACATGCCCCATCTACACTAGTCACACCTGCCTGCATTTGGCCCATATCCTATCCATGTACCTGTCTAAATGCTTCTTAAACGTTGCAATAGTACAAGCCTCAACTACCTTCTCCAGCAGCTCGTTCCATACTTCCATCACCAAAAAAGTTACCCCCAATGTTTCCATTAAATCTTTAACCCCGTGTTGTCCCATCACTGTCGAGGATTTCCCCAGGTGCTTTGTCTTCTTCCCACTTCCCAAGATGGGCTCATTAGTAAACTACTGGCCATTGGAAATTGCTCTTCCTCTGTGATTTGGGAGAGTGAATCAAGAGTTAATGGGCATATGAGAGAGCAAGGGAATAAGGAGGGGATCAGGACTGGTGGGATTGCACTGAGTGCCAGGAGAGTGTCCCCCTCCCATTGGTATGGACCATTTGCATTTTTCAGCTTGAAATTGTGCAATATGGTGCATACTGTAGCGAGTCTTTTAACTTACACTTGAATGCAATATATATGCTTTAAATTGGATTGGAGCATTTTTGAAAGGGGGGAGGCTGTGCGATCACTGGGTTTTGGGGTACCCGGTGAGGAAGTGGAGCAAAACCGAGTGGGGAGAGGGTGTGGAAGAAGGGTGTCCCCCCTCCCAGGGTAGGAACTTTTTGAAATTTGATGTATTAAAATCATGTTTTAGTGCACTGTAGAAGTATGATTTCAATGTTTTTTATATGAAGTATTTTTTAGAGGTAACTTTTTAAGGGGTAACTTTATCCACACAAAGGGTGATGGGTGTATGGAACAAGCTGCCAGAGGAGGTAGTTGAGGCAGGGACCATCCCAACATTTAAGAAAAAGTTAGACTGATACATGGATAGGACAGGTTTGGAGGTATGGACCAATAGCAGGTGGCGTAGCTGGGACATGTTGGCGGGTGTGGGCAAGTTGTATCGAAGGACCTGTTTTCACACTGTATCAGTCTATGACTACATTATACCTCCACCGTGCATGAATGCTTCAAAATCAAGTGATCGAGTTTTATTGCCATATACTCAAGCATAGAAACATAGAAAATAGGTGCAGGAATAGGCCATCGGCCCTTCGAGCCAGAACTGCCATTCAATATGATCATGGCTATTCATCTAAAATCAGTACCTCTTTCCTGTTTTTTCCCCATATCCCTTGATGTCGTTAGCCCCAAGAACTAAATGTAACTCTCTCTTGAAAACATCCAGTGAATTGGCCTGCACTGCCTTCTGTGGCAGAGAATTCCACAGATTCACAACTCTCTGTGTGAAGAAAGTTTGTTCTCATCTCAGTCCTAACTGGCCCCCCCTTTATTCTTAAACTATGACCCCTGGTTCTGAGCGCCCCCAACATCGGGAACATTTTTCCTGCAGTTACAGTAAGTGAAAATCTAGCAGGCAAGCAGGATGCTTTCACCAACCACCCTCATTTGAAGTCGACTATCTTCCACCGTATCTACCCAGTGCTTGGTACTTACTTCCAGCAGCCACTGGTTGTCCTCCAGGATGCACCGAGCTGCAGCCTGATCCGTGCAGGTCACCTGGGCGAATTCGGCACAGAGACTCTCACGGCAGCGGCGCAACGCTTCGACGCCTCCGACGGCCCGGGACTCTTGAACTGAGGCTGCTCCATGGCCGGAGCTGCAGTGAGCGACTCGCCAGCCCGGCAAACACTCGCCAGCCCCACTCCCCGTCCGCATGTCCCCGCCGCTGCTTCCGCTTCCAACACCCACGGCCCATGCAGTTGATATGAGTTTTGAAATTTTCGTTGATCACAGAATTTCTCACAACAGAGCGAGAGAAATTTGTGATCAGCGTGAGAATTTGGTGAAATGCGTGATTCTCACGCTCAATGCATGGGAGTTGGCAGCCCTGCCTCTCTATCCCCCTCTCCCTCTCCCCCCTCTCTCTCTCTCCCCCCCCCCTCTCCTTCTCTCTCCTCTCTCTCTCCCTCCCACCTCCCTCTCCTCCCTCTCTCTCTCCCCTCCTCTCTCCCCCCTCTCTTCCACTCTCTCCTCTCTCTCCCCCCTCTCTCCCCCCTCTCCCTCTCTCTCTCTCTCTCTCTCTCTCTCTCCCCTCCCCCTCTCTCTCTCTCTCTCCTCTCTCTCTCTCTCTCTCTCTCTCTCTCTCTCTCTCTCCTCTCTCTCTCCCTCTCTCCCTCTCTCTCCCCCCTCTCTTTCTCTCTCTCTCTCCCCTCTCCCTCTCTCTCTCCCTCTCTCTCTCTCTCTCTCTCTCTCTCTCTCTCCCAATCTCTCTCTCTCTCCCCCTCTCTTCCCCGCTCCCTCTCTCTTGCCCTCCCCCCCCCTCTATCCCCCCCCTCTCTCCCCCCTCTCTCTCCCTCCCCTCCCTCTCTCTCCTTTCCCCTCTCTCTCCCCCTCTCTCTCTCCCCCCTCTCTCCCTCTCTCTCCTCTCTCCTCTCTCTCTCCCCTTTCTCCCTCTCTCTCTCCCCCTCTCTCTCCCTCTCTCTCCCCCCCTCTCTCTCTCCCACTCTCCCTCTCTCCCTCTCTCTCTCTCTATTCTCCCCTCTCTCTCTCCCCCTCTCTTTCTCTCTCACCCCCACATCCCTCTCCCTCTCTCCCACTCTCCCCCCCCTCCTCCTCTCTCCCCCTCCCCCTCCTCTCTTCCCTCTCTCTCCCCCCTCTCTCCTCTTCTCTCTCTCCATTCACACCCCCTCTGTCACCCCCCTCTCTCTTCCCCCACTGTCTCCTTCCCCTCTCTCTCTCTCTCTCCACTTCCCTTTGAGAGTCTGTCCCTTCGTCACAGAGACTCTCGCGGCAGCGGCACAACGCTTCCGACGGCTCCGACGCCCGGGACACTCGCACTGTCCGGAGTGCTCCATGGCCGGAGCTGCAGCGAGCGACTCGCAGCGCCGCAAACACTCGTCCGTCCCAGCTCCCCGCATCTGTTCCGGCCGCTGGTTCTGCTCCCATCCCTCCCGCAGCCCCTGCTCTCCAACACCCACGGACCATGCAGTTTATCCGAGTTTTGACATTTTCGTTGATCACAAAATTTCTCACCGCTGACCGTGAGAAATTTCTGATGAGCGTGAGGGCGTGAGAGTTTGCTTGAGGGCGTGAGTCTCACGCTCAAAGCGTGAGAGTTGGCAGCCCTGCAGACAGGCACGTTTTGCATTTTCAACCTCTTTGTATTTTGTTTCAGGTTTACTTTTGTTTTCTCTTAGGATTGGAATTTTTTCCCTCGCTTTCATCTCTTCTCTGACGTTTAAATATAGACTGGAATGGGAATACTGCTTCAAGGATGTTGACAGTATTGTTACTTGAAGTAATATTCCCTCACATGTAACCCTACAAGTTTTCTTTGACCCGAGCTGCAATTCTGAACGTCAACATTAGCACGTAATTTAACTTCATGCTGCAGTGCAATACCGCAAAATCACTTAATTATTGGTTGAGGTGTTTTGAACCATCTCCCACCTGCTATGTTTTTATTAGGAAGTGTAAGGACATTGAGCTGACTAAGCAGCAATCTGTGCTGCAAAGTACTTTACAGTTTTGAGAGATTTCATAAAGGGCTATAAAAAAAAATCTTTTAATCCTCCTTTTCATCATTTAGTGTAAATTCAGCTTGGGTTAGCACGGAGAAAAATCTACTCAAAACTTAAACCACTGTGACATTTGCTAAATTAATACTGGTGCCAATCCATTTAGAGTACAATTGTTTGGAACCATTTTCTTTCAAATGATCAGATATGTTGTTGCAATTAAAACTAAATAAAATTTGAAGGAAAGATAATGCATTCACTCATGCCTGTAGAAATACATTAAATTCAGCTGATGAAGCCATAAAGAGTCTGAAATTTTGAAGGTTCGGAAAAAAATATTCCCAACACTACAGATCACACTGAATTTCTATTAAGAACCAAATAACTGAATGGAGCGGAGAGAGACAATGCACTGTTTGTTTTGTTTCCTCTGGAGGTTCAGCCATTCATTCCAAGCACTGGATTATAAGGCTCTATATCCTGAAGCAGTGCCACCGTTTCTGGACTGGTGGGCTCAGATTGAAAGTTTATCGTTTAATGTACAATAAAATGAGTGAATGCGTATTACGAGGCAACAACACATTCAATGAATTCTGATGAGGTCAAATACTCAGCAGGCAGTCGGTTTTATTTCCTTCACACTTAGCATAATCATTCCTTTTTGTTTTTGCACTTTATCTAGGAGAGGCCCGGTTGCAGCTTGAGCACGTTTATAGTGAGATTAAACGCATCACTGAACAGTTTTCACAGGAGCGTCACGAATGGAAGGAGCTGCAAATGAAAATCACCCAGAACGAACAAGGAAAGGAGGACATCTGTGGAAATGATATAATTCTGCCCTCGGGAATAGCACCGAACATTTGTGATCGAGACCAAAAGGCACGATTCAATGTGTGCCATGTTTGACAGCCTCCAAAAAACAGTTCTGATGAACCTGACATGGGATTAATTCATGTCCATTGCTTTTGATGGAAACATCATGATGTTGTATACTTATTAAGTTACATTGGATGCAGCATAAACCCAGTGCCAACTGCACAATCCATTGGCTTTGTATTTTAGCAAGGGAATAATATCCTGAATGGTTAAACACCATATGATGCCATAAGGGGAAGGTCCACCATGGCTACAGTTGGTACTGACCAGAGTTCTCAAACCCATTCCAATTGCACGATATAAGATATCCCAGTCGCACCACATGGGAGCTAGTGGGCTGGAGGATTATCTAGTTTGTATTGTTGGCTTTGGTGGCAAAAATGTGCGCCATCTGCAAAGAGCCAGAGGAGCCTCCAGAAAAGCACAGAGGAGGCAACAGAACCTGGTGGCGTGGTGGTCAATGTCTGGAGACAAGGCTTGAGTACGGGGATGAGAAAAATCAATTTACCTTGCACAGCACATCTCACTCACCAACCTACAATCTGCAGCAATCAGGAAGTGTAACAAGTTCACCTCACTCACTTATTTCAGAAATTAAAGGACATTCTTTTAGGAAGGAGATGAGGAGAAATGTCTGTAGTCAGAGGGTGGTGAATCTGTGGAATTCTTTGCCACGGAAGGCTGTGGAGGCCAAGTCAGTTGATATTTTTAAGGCAGAGATAGATACTGTAAATTCTTGATTAGTACGGGTGTCAGAGGTTATGGATAGAAGGCAAGAGAATGGGGTTAGGAGGGGAGAGATAGAATGGTGGAGTAGAATGATGGGCTGAGTGGCCTAATTCTACTCCTATCACAAATGTCCTTGTGACCTCCCTCAACGTTAACAGCCAAGTGTCACTGCAGCTCCGCACCACCAGCCATTCAATGTCAGGAACATCAATGTAAAATATTGTGTAATAGGCACTGCCACACGTCCCTCGTTCTTACAGGCCATGGTTGCATCAGCTGTTATACTCTTATCCCTCACATCTTAACTCTTCTGATTTAGAAGCTGTGAACGCTGTAAACATGTTTTTCATAATTTCCACCATGTCCCCACATTGTATCCCTGCTGTTTGTGATCCAGGACTGCAAGGTACCCTGGCAATGGAGGTTGGCTCAATACAACACTGATAATGGATTACTTATCCAGCTAATAGATCCAGAGAATTTTGTGTATTTATCCTGTACTTAGAACTGTCTCTGCTATGGTGCTCGTCACTGTAACAAGCAGGATCACTGTTGTTCCGTAGACCATGAGCTTGCTGTCAGTTTTCAGGACGAGGTCTTTGAACAGAATTTCCATGAATCAGCTGAAGGCGAAGCTCAACTTTGGATCTGCTGATGTTCTGGCAATCTCGACCAATAATTACAATTAAATCATGGACATTGAAGAGTTCCTTTTTTTTCATGGGGCCAAAGACAAGCGCAAAAGGAAAGATTCTAAAGGGCCTGTCCCACCAGCATGCGACCTGCATGTGGCAATCGCGACCTAAAGGGCCGGTCCCACCAGCATGCGCCACCAAACCAGAAGCAGGAGCCGGGCGGAGGTCGAGTGAGTGACATGGCGTCAAGGCGGCTGCGGGCCGGCAGGCCGTTGACGTGCGGAATTTTTAAACACGGTCAGTTTTTCGGAGCCCCGCGCGATGTCGGGACCAGCTCCACACAACTCCATACGGCTCCGGCGATCGAAGTTGGACCGGGCCCGCGAGGGCTCAAGCGACCACGTTAGGTCGCGCTTGCCGCACGCTGGTGGGACCAGCCCTTTAGGTCGCGATTGCCGCATGGAGTCGCATGCTCCTGGGACAGGCCCTTAACAGGTCTGAAGGCTTCACGAGAAGAAAGGGAAAATAAACACAGAGCAAGCTGAATACAATGTCACCTGTTTTCAGTTTAGTTTATGGTCACATGTGCCAAGGTAGAGTAAAAAGCTTTTGTTGCGTGCTAACCAAGGGGTTTTCAAGGGGTGTTGGAGACTAACAGGTATGATATGCCTATCAAACCTTGTTTATTACATAGAACATAGAAGAGTAAAGTATAGGAACAGGCCATTCATCCCACCATATGTGTGCCGAACATGATGCCAAAATAAAATAATCTCATCTGCCTGCAGGCAATCCATAACCATATCTCTCCATCCCATGTGCCTATACATTCCTTCACCACCATCCCTGGCAGTGCGTTCCAGGCACCTATCCCCTCACTGTGTAACATACTTGCCTGGCACAACTCCTATTGTTAATACACTCTCAGTCCATAATATACACTACTGGCTTCTGCTCATTCTGCTTTAGTCTTAATAACTCCACAATATAGTTTTAGTGGCCAAGTAATTACACCAAGAAGTAACAGGGGCCCAGTAATCACGTTCAATAGGGAAATGATCAATCTTCCAGCAATCTATTCTGCAGCAGACGTGGGCCTCTTTAAGTAATATTTAACAGTGCATGGTTTTAAGAATCAATGTCAATAGGAGAAATGTCATGCCCTAGGACTTGATTTATACATGCAAAGGGACCACTCACAGTATCTTGCAGGAATGATGCTGCCTGAAACCAAAGCAGCTCAAAATATTGCACATCACATACCGCCATTCCACACGGAAGAAGGTCCTTTTGCCCAACCCGTCCATGCTGATGAAAGATGCCCCATCAAAGCGAGTCCTCTTTGCCCGCTTTTGGTCCATATCCCGCCCAATCTTACCTATCCATGTGTAGAAGAAGACTCTATCCTTGGTAAAAGGCGGAAAACAAGTGGCTCCCATGAAGGAACTGACAGGAGTTGTGAAAGATTTTGTCAAGATTTTGAGCACTTGAACATATATCTATCGCCTTTTACCAAGGATTTGTACGATTTTAATTGATAGACAAATGCCAATTCATCAAACATCTAATAACCAGAATATCTGGTAGCAAGAAAAATCCAAGGCGGTGAGTATGAAATAATTCTGAATGATAATATTATGTTCCATGTACCAGTAACAAATAATTATTCATTTTGTAAGACCTTCTGAACATCTGCCTTGTTAAAATCATCAAAACTAAACTAGCAGATTAGTCACTTGATAAATCCAAATACTAGAAACTCAAGCCGTGGATAGATGTGCCTGGCCAAGTGTCTTTTAAAATGATGTTATAGATTCCAAACTTGCGACCTCCTTTGGCTGCTTGTTCTATAAACCCACCAGCCAAGGAGCTGAAAAGGTTGCCCTCAGTTTCCTATTAAATTTTTCCCCTCTCACCTTAAATCTATGTCCTCTCTTTCTTGATTCCCCTATCCTGCTTAAAGACTGTGCGTTTACCTTATCTAGTTCTCCCACGATTTTATACACCTCTACACGATCTCCCCTCAGACTCCTGTGCTCCAAAAAATATAGTCCTAATCTGGGCTAATAAAAATCTGGGTTAATAAAGACCTGGAATAATAAATATCTGGGCATTTGTGAAAGGCTTGGATAGAGTGGATGTGGAGAGGATGTTTCCACTAGTGGAACAGTCTAAGACTCAGAGTTAAAGGATGTTCTTTTAGGTAGGAGATGAGGAGGAATTTCTTTAGTCAGAGGGCGGTGAATCTGTGGAATACTTTGCCACGGAAGGCTGTGGAGGCCGTCAAATGATATTTTTAAGGCAGAGATAGATAGATTCTTGATTAGTGTGGGTGTTAGGGGTTATGGGGAGAAGGCAGAAGAATGGGGTTAAGAGGGAGAGATAGATCACCCATGATTGAATGGCGGAGTAGACTTGATGGGCCAAATGGCCTAATTCTGTTCCTAACACTTATGACCTTATGATTTGGCTGATGCTTAATTTGTTATTTTTACCATAAGATTGCTCACTTACACTGAAAAACACTGTTCTTTTCCGAATGGAACTGTATTCTTTACCTAGGAAAATCTTATATTCCTGTCACATTTTAATATAATGATCAATCATGGTTGCCTAGCTCTTTCAAAACATGTTTATTGTCAGTTGATTTACATTGTGGCAGTAATTTACTGTGTACTGAGAATTTATGGCACTCTTAGGTTGCGAGATGAAAGGAGGAATATGGTAACAGTTCTAAAGTAGATTGTTGCAAGCAATTCAATCACTCAACTTGATACATTGACACTGTTAGGAAATAATGCTCTTTAAACAGTAAATGGGCCAGAAATTATTATTTCAGCATTATACGTTCAGAAAACAGAATGCTGGTAACGAACGTGCTGCTTATTTCCATGGTCATTTCGTGGCATGGGACTGGAATCTTGAGAGAACACAAATCAAGTCCTGGTACACACACCAGTGCACAACTGTGTTTTGTGGAGGACATATAAATAGCATTGGGAAGGATTTTGCAACAGAGAGACTTACTGAGCCTCATTTTTACTGATCAAACCAGCATCTGCAGTTCCTTGTCTCGTGATCAAATGAACAGCTCGTCTCAAATTGAGAAAACCACTGAACACCTCCAGCCAAGCAGAAAGTTGTGAACAAACAGCAGTTTTCATCGCAGTTAGTCCACTTCAAATGGAATGACAGGGATAGTGAAGCCTCCATGAAAAACAAATAGAACTTCACCCACATAGGAGGCTGCACAGCGGTGCAGTGATAGAGATGCTGCCTTATGCCCCTGTCCCACTTAGGAACCTGCAACCTCCGGGAACCGCACGGAAACCTTGGGTGGGGCGCAAAGTCTCCAGAGGTTTCCGTTCAGGTTTCCTAAGTGGGACAGGGGCATTACAGCACTGGCGACCCAGATTCCTGACTACGGGTGCTGTCTGTACGTTCTCTCTGTGACCTCGTGGGTTTTCTCCGGGCGCTCCACGTTTCCTCGCACACTCCACAAAGACGTACAGACTTGTAGGTTAATTGGCTTCGGTAAAATTGCAAATTGCCCCTAATATGCAGGATAGTGTTAGTGTATAGGGTGATCGCTGGTCGGCATGGGCACGGTGGGCCGAAGGGCCTATTTCCGTGCTGTATCTCTAAAAATAAAAATGATCTAAAGATTTGCCTGATTTGCCCGTGTTTTTAAAATAACCAAAGTATTAACTGGTCAAGTTCGAGAAACCACAGCGTTTTAAAATGCCGTGAGGTTCTCTGAGGCCGAGCTGCATTTCTTCGTCAAGATAGTCATTAAGTGTTTTTTTTTTACCATGCTTCCAGGCAGCAATTTCAAACCCTGCGATATTCCCCTATATTACAATAAATTAAACAAATTAATTTATTTAAGTCTTTTCGAATGCCAGCCGCATCCAAACCCATGTGCACAAAAAAACAATTCATCAATGTCCGTTGAACATTTCTGCATCAGCGTCAGACCCAAGATAATAAATAGTGTTGGAAACAGTTTGACAAGTAAAGTAAAACTTAATTTATGATTCCCTGGAGAGTGACAGCAAAGTGCGACCCACACAGATAAACAAATAGAAACATTTGGAGAGTGAGCTCAGCGGGTTGGAACTGAATATGAATTGATACAGTAGCTGTAATCACAGGCTTGTGAGATTGGGATGATAACAAATGTAAAATAAATCATGCAATCTCAGAGGATATTGCTAAATATTCTATGCTCACAAAGTTGTTCATTACGTATTCTTGCCACCTACTAACTATGTGGTGACGAATAGGGCTCAGCGCCCTTGTGAGTAATGCCAATATCGTTATTGATTTCCTTGCTTGACTATCACTATTCAGGGAAACACGTACACATACACACAGCTGTGGAAAATAAAGAAAGGTTAGATTTGTATATTCAAGTCCTGCTGTTATTCAACACTTGGTTAGTGTGTCATTAAATATTAATATTCTAATGCATGGGGGAGAACAATACTCGTCAAAGTCAGAGGAATTTGATGCCTACATTTCCTTACACATGCACCATCAAACATTCTTTAAAGTTACACAGGATGATGAAGCACAACCATAAAGCAAATATTCATTTATTTAAAGGTAAAAGAATTATGCAGCCATGAATGGTTCCATTACAAATGCCCTTTCAGCTCCTGAGTAAGGGAATAATGCTAGCAGCTCCTTGCAGCATATTTTACATGCCTCACTTTTTGTTAACGAGCTATCTGAGAAAAGGCAACACATTCTAATTAAGAAATCCAAAATATGATCCCAATTTCCTGGTTACTTTAAAAAAAAAATGTAGTCCTGCATTGGACTCAGTGTTATCAAGTTGAGAGCAAGACTGGGAATGCAGGGTACCTTGATTTTGTTGGCTGCTTTTCTGAGGCAACGGAGCGGCAGGGTGGCGTAGAGGTAGAGCTACTGCCTTACAGCCCCAGTCCCGGGATCGATCCTAACTACGGGTGCTTATCTAAATGAAGTGTGTACGTTCCCACCGTAACCTGCGTGGGGTTTTCTTCGAGATCTACGATTTCCTCCCATAATCCAAAGACGTACAGGTTTGTAGGTTAATTGGCTTGGTATAAATATATATTGTCCCCAGTGTGTGTGGGATAGTGTTAGTTTGCTGGGATCGCTGCTCGGTGTGGACTCTGTGGGCCGAAGGACCTGTTTCCACGCTGTATCTCTAAACTATAAAAAACTAAACGTGAAGTATTGATGGAATTGATGATGTGGTGGGGGGGAAGGGGGTGCGGGGAGGCTGGTTTGTTTGATGGCCAGTCGCTTCCCACTGCTTTACTCTCATCCGTGACAGTGACTGAGGATGTTGGGATTTATGAGATCTTCTACTGATCTGCTGTTCAAAATGCATGAGCTCATCGGGGGAGGGGTGCATTGTTGCCATCCAATCTGCCTCAATTTGCTATGTAGCCCGTTACAGAAGGAAACCCTTTAACACCTCAATTAGACACATCTGGCCTCAAAACATACAATTTACACGAAAAGCAAAAAGAAAATCATGTGCTGGAATGGGGAAAAAATAGAAAATTCTGTAAATAATAAGATTAACCACATATATGAATTTTGACTAATTAGATCAAAAAGTGTCAAAAATGCTTTTCTTAAACCATCCACCTCTGCCCCATAAGCATCACTGGGTGACAGAATGTTATGCATTGCATCCAGTGACATCATCTAAACACTAATCCACAGGGACATCCTAAAGTTGAATCGCCACCTCTATCATTTTCTTCTTTATTGCCTTGAGTGTGAATACCTTCCTATTTTCTCACTATCTCATCCATGCATTTATAAACAGAGCCAGATTCTGTTTAATTGCATGACTGCACTTAAAGAGATGTTTCTGTATATTTTACATTCAACTGCGGTAATAAAACTCTCTTTATGGTAACATCAATTTTTGTTATGGATTAGCGTACCGTTTGGGACCCACATCCGTGCACGAGCATGAAAAAAGAAAAATTAAGACTGGTATACACGTCCTGGCACTTATATCAGGCAAGAAACCCTTAATATTTCAGTTTCATTTAATAATTACTCTAAATAAGTGATCTAAGGTTGCAAGAAATAAGAGCAGATGTAAGCCATTCAGCACCACAAACTGAGTGCCATTCAAGAAAATAATGACAAATTTTCTAATCATGTGCCTGCACAATTTCCATATCCATTCACTCCTTCAATGAAGGGTGGTAGAGTGGTAGAGGTGCTGCCTTACAGCGCCAGAGACCCAGATTCGATCCTGACCGCAGGTGCTGACAATACGGAGTTTGTACGTTCTCCCCGTGAACTGCGTGGGTTTTCTCCGGGTGTTCCAGGTTTCCTCCCACACTCCAGGTTTGTAGGTTAATTTGGCTTGGTATAATTGTAAATTGTCCCTAATGTGTGTATGATCATGTTAGTGTTCAGGGATCATCGGTCGGCACGGACACGGTGGGCTGAAGGGCCTGCTTCCACCCTGTGTATCTCTAAACTAAACTAAACTTCAATATTCAAAGATCCATGGATCAGATAGGAATTCCAAAGATACACACTGAGAAATTAAACATCTGCTCATCGCTGCCTTAAATAAAGATTTTTAAAAGTACAATCGCTGTACTGGAAATATACTGCGAGTCTTCCAACAGTTGATGCAGGAGGTGGAGAAGCAGATAAATAAGCAAATCACAGAGAGATGCAAAAGGGACAGGGCAATAGATGTAGATGATCTCAACTTCCAAACTGGGATCAGATTCAGATTACACAAACTGGGATCAGTTTAGTGTGAAGGGATAAGGTTGGATTATTTAACGTGCATCCAACAAAACCTTGTGTGCCCATACGTAGACTGTCCAACTGGTGATGGGGCATTGCTGGATGTTATCTTAGTGAAGGAGGCTAGGCAAATGGATTAAATGGACGAGACTTTGAGAATTAAACTTAGAGTTCTGGTCACCAAAGTAATTATAAAAACGAATATGGGTAATCCTTATTCAAATCTTTACAACAGATGATCTAGAAATTTTCACCTGCAATTACAATGATGACTATACACCCAAATAGTTGGTTGAAAAGGTATATGGGCACATAAGAAAAATGAATGGAGTTAGTAAATGCAAAATGTTCCATCTTTTTTCATTAAGAGGACAGAGTTCGATCGAGGGCAGCATGGTGCACAGCGGTAGAATTGTTTCAGAGACTCGGGTTGGATCCTGGCTATGGAGTGCTGTCTGTACAAAGCTTGTATATTCTCCCCATGACCTGCATAGATTTTCTCCAGGATCTCCGGTTTTCTCCCACACTCCAAAGATATCCAGGTTTGTAGGTTAATTGGCTTGGTATAATTGTAAATTGTCCCTAGTGTGTGCAGGACCGTGTGAGTGCACGGGGATCGCTGGACGGTGTGGACTCGGTGGGCCGAAGGGCCTGTTTCCACACAAAAGGATGAACAAAAAGAAAACTCTTTGCGAGCAGCAAACTGTAATGTGCAAACTTTCTGCACACTTTTGCTCCCAATCCGTGAAGGCAGATATGACCTTTCGCTGCAGCAGAAAACTGCATGAGCTGCTCTAGAAGCCAAGACATCCACCACTCGATGTTCCATCATTGCTGGTCTGCCAACAGAGCTGTCGATTGCTTCTGAGCCAGAAGTATCACATCATCGCCACATGAAGTCCTTTCCAAGGCTGGTCCTGGACAACTTTATAGTTGTTGGCATTGCACTCTGGCTTACTGCCAGGTCTGACAATGTAACGCTGCTTGACTATGCAGGGCAGTGGGCTTCTTCTGCAGGTGACTTCACTAAGATCCTCATGCAAAATGTCTTCCACACAATTTGACACTAAAATAGGTTGCATCATAGACAGTGAAGATAGTTATCAGGGATTACAGCGGGATCTTGGTCAACTGAACAAGTAGATCATCGAATGGCAAATGGAGTTTAATTCAGATAAGTTTGAGGTGTTGCATTTTAGAACGTCAAACCAAAGTGAATGGTAGAGCCCTGAGTAATGTGATAGAGGGAATAAGAGTACTACTATGTACATATCTGAA
Source organism: Leucoraja erinaceus (assembly GCF_028641065.1). NCBI lineage: Eukaryota > Metazoa > Chordata > Chondrichthyes > Rajiformes > Rajidae > Leucoraja > Leucoraja erinaceus. The sequence continues at coordinate 48,563,869 of NC_073390.1, forward strand.
AGGGGCTAGGATAGTGAAGGTGGCTTTTGGCACACTGGCCTTCACCACTCAGAGAATTAAGAATAAAAGTTACATTGCAGTTATGAAGGCGTTGGTGAGACCACACTTGGGATAATGTGTTTGGTTTTGTCACCCTGCTATAGAAAATATGTCATTAAGCTGGCAAGATGCAGAGAGGTTTTATGAGGATGTTGCCAGGATGCAAGTGTCTGAGCTACAGGGAGAGTTTGGGCAGGCTATGTTTATTCCTTTGATTGCAGGAGAGGGGTGATCCTATAGATGTGTATAAAATCATGAGAGGAATAGTGAATGCACACTGTCTTTTTCCCAGGGTAGGGGAATCAGTAATGCGAGGACAAGGGATTAAGTTAAGAGGAGAAAGATTTAATAGGAACCTGAGGGGCAGCTTTATGACACCGAGGATGGTGGGGATATTGAATGAGCTTGGTTGGGGATACCTTGGTCAGCATGGACAGATTGAGCTGAAGGGCCTGTTTCCGTGCTGTATGACTCCATGACTCTAATTGATATGTGAGCTTACCCTCCTAAATGCCACCTCCTGCAAACCCCTCACACCAGAGATACCCAGGTCTATAATGCGCTAGGAGTTAGTCTGCAAGGGGCCAGCACCTGAGGTGATGAATGCAACTTTTGGATTAAACGGTTTTGACTTTCTTTGTCCTCTGACTCATCCACTATTGTCTAACCAGCCTGCATTTCAGGACTATCTGAAAGGTCAAAGACAAGAGTTTAGTTTAGTTTAGAGATGCAGCACGGAAACAGGCCCTTCGGCCCACCGGGTCCACTCCGACCAGCGATCCGCGCACATTAACACTACCCTACATCCACCAGGGACATTTTTTACATTTACCAGGCCAATTAACCTCCAAACCTGTACCTCTTTGGAGTGTGGGAGGAAACCGAAGATCTCGGAGAAAACCCACGCAAGTCACGAGGAGAACGTACAAACTCCATACAGACAGCACCAGTGGTCGGGATTGAACTCCGGGTCTCCGGAGCTGCATTTGCTGCAAGGCTGCAACTCCACCGTGACTGCCGAGTTGCACTGAGGGTGCCTTGGAGAAAGCAGGATCTACACACTTGCTCCACCAGTGACTTGTAAATCGTAAGAGATTCTGGGGCCACAAGGAAGTGGAATATGAATGAGTATTCAGTTTGGGCAAACCATCAACACGGGCTTGACAGAGATACAAGAGACTACAAATGTTAGATTCTTCAGCAATAACAAAGTGCTGGAGGAACACAGCGGGTCAGGTAGAATCCGCAGAATGAAATGGGAACACAATGTTCCATGTCGACACCCTTCTATTTGTTTAAAGATATAGCAGGATATAGCCCACCGAGTCCGGCAGACCAGCGATCCCTGCACACTTCACTATCCTACACACACCAGGGACAATTTACAATTACACCACGACAATTAGCCTACAAACCTCTACGTCTTGAGTATGGGGGGAAACCAGAGCACCTGGAGAAAACCCACACAGGTCACGCACGGGGAGAACATACAAACTCTGTACAGACAGCACCCATAGTCAGGATCGAACCTGCTTCTCCAGCATTGTAACTCTAAAGCTGCCCCACCGTGCTGCACTTATGATGAAGATTAGTCTGAAGAAGTGTCCCGACCAAAAACAAGGTCTGTTCATTGGCCTCCACAGATGCTTGCATATCCAGCTTTCTTCCCAAATTCCTCCAGCACTTTGATATTTGACATAAGTTTGACCCTTACCTCCAACGGTAGCCACAATCTCCTGCGTCTCCTGTGAGATATATATCTGAGGCACTGCTTACATGAGGTGAAATGAAAGCTGGGCAATCGTTCCAATTGCAATCTTCCAAATTACCCACAAGAGATTTTAAATACTACAAATGCCCAAAAGCTAAAATAAAAACAGAAAGTACTGGATACACTAAGCAGGTTAGCTGTATCGCCAGAGAGAGAAAATCGAAGTTAACATTCGAGTTTGATGACCTGTCATCACAGAACAAGCAACATGCTCCTGAAGCTGTAGTTTCAACACGGTACATTTTGCTCTGTGAAGGAAGATGTGGTTTTGTAATATTGTTCGATTATTTTCAACAATGCCTCACAAATATTGAATTATTTGTTTTGAATTATTGAAAGATACAGTACTTAGCCCACCGAGTCCATGCTGGCCATTGATCACCCGTTCACACTAGTTCCATGTTATCCCACCTTCTCATCCAATTTACAGAGGCCCATTATTCTACAAACCCGCACGTATTTGGGATGTGGAAGGAAACCGGAGCAAACGGTGGAAGCCCAAGCTGTCACAGAGAGAACATGCAAACTCAACACAGACAGCACCCGAGGTCAGGACACCATGACACTGACACCATGAGGCAGCAGCTTTACCAGCTGCGCCGCCCCTTTTATTTTATTGGTATTCCTTACACAGGTGGACTCCGCAAACTACAGATCGGGGGGGGGGGGGGGGGGGGGGGGGGGGGGGGGGGGGGGGGGGACACAAGTGAGCAATGCAGGGTTTGTGAATGAGGGGGATTGATGGTATCAAAGACTGTCAAAGGTTTTGAGTGATATCGGATATGAAATGCATCGGAAATGCATTTCGTTGTCTCTGTACTGTACACTGACAATGACAATTAAAATTGAATCTGAATCTGAATCTGAATGAAATGTATCAGAAAAGGGCAATATTCCTTTGGTGTAATGTACTTAATAACAACAACTCTTCTCCAAAACATCTGCAGCAGAACTTCTTAAATGCCATTCTCTAATCAGGTGCCAATGAGTGAGCAGTTAAATCTTAACTATCTAACAGATGGTGGCATTGCTTGGGAGTGAGGAGAAGAATTCAAATATAGTGAAATAAAAAGACAATTAACATCCATTTTATTGTGCGATATTTAGAGATCATCAGATGTAAAATCCCAATTCTCTTTGCTTCATTTAGATTTGTTTTAAATGTGGGTTAATTTCATCAATCATGTGTTTTGAGCAGAAAACAGTACTCCAAAGAAGAGTTAAAAATAAAGCAGTATAGTTTTTTCCCCCGGATCCTTATGTGCACAGCTGCTCTTAGAACAGCATGAGAAAACTAATGTGCCAAGCATTCTCACTTAAATCGTAAGGTCATCCCTTTCTTCAGTTTAGTCATTTGTAGTCGACGTCGTTAATATTTGTACGCTGCGGCACGTCTCATTTTACACCGAATAAATAAATTGCCCCCCCCCCCCCCCCTTTTTACTTCATTGCAAAAATAAACACAAATCAGCGTTGGATATTCAGTAATCTGAGATGAAAAGATGTGATGTTTTGAAAGACTGGAATACCCATGTGAGAACCTGACACTGTGCACCTTTGGTTTAGTATTCCAGACACCTATTTACTGTATGTTATGTTGTTGGATATACTATTGGGTTACAGCCTTGACTTGACATTGTACATTAAGATTTAATACGGAGTGATTTAAGTGCAGCTGGAGAGCAGCACTCTCAGATCACTGCAGGAGTCAATAAACCATTAATACAATGGTGCCATCAGCAAATGACTTTATACATTAACACAGTGATTACACTGGGAGCACACAGAAAGGCCACTGAGCTAATAAAATTATTTTCCATCTTCCAACAGGGCAAAATTATGGTCCACCACATTTGACTGCTGCCTGTTAACGAATAAAACATGCAACCTTTCAAGCAGGCTGAGCATTAATAAATACATCATTCATAGATTTAATTAAATTCTTTACTACTCATTTATCTCAAGTATAGAGTAAGATGGAGTAGAACTTTCTGTGGATTTGATGATTGGGCTTAAAGCAAACAATTGGCTGGATGCCCAAGGAAACTGGGGTGCAAACACATATATCATCTGTAGTAAAACTATCCCTGAGCTTCCTTGGGTACTAACACCAGCATTGATTCCCAGACCTGAGCACATCTAGGCATTTATTAATGACTCTGCATACAGGGGGAGGAAATAAGTTGATGTCACGTCAAACAAGTAATCTCTATTTCTTCCTACTTTCATATTGATTAATGATGCTCATTAAAATATTTCATCAGCCATTTAAGCAGATATTTTTGGTTCTTGAAGAGATAAATTTCCATAGCCTGCTGGTTTCTACTGATCTCAAAAATAGGACATTCATTTTCAATCGTTAAAAAGTGTCGAGTTGGTCACAGCTTTGCAATACAGACCTCCTTACGTGGGTAATTTGATGCACAAGGACACCAGCTTCACAGATAACACTGCATTTGGAAAGATGCACAAAGCCAGGTTTTGTGCATGGAAACTGTACTGCAAAATTGTATTGTGCAAGGTCCACATTGCATGCCCAGCAGACCTTCCACATGATGATGGTGATGCAAGCCGATAGGTTTGGGGGTGGAAATAGGGACTTGGAGTCTGGGCAGGGCATTGAGTAAAGGAATGAAAGAGGGACAATGCTACAGGGCGTGGGTTTTGACTCTTTGACGTCAAGACCAGGTTATCAGGATCCCATGTTGGTGGCTGTGAAGGAGACTGGTGGTAAGCAGTTAGTACTGAACTTTAAGTAGATTTAGCTGAATGTAATTCCAAACACCAAACTCCACAGCCTCAGACCTGCCTAGCCAGTTCCCCTCTACGTGTCTTAGACTTCACTGTAATGGGTCTTTAATTCACTGTAAATGCCAGCACCCGGATTACATGTGGGACATGCACAAAACCAACGGAATAATGTGTGGAGTCAAAACCTGTTCTGCGCCCCACTGCATGCCCCGAGACCTTTAAACATAAGTGCTTCTTTGAAGCTGAGAGCATTTTGAAAATCTTTGCGAAACACACCTGCAGGCATTCGATCACTTTCGCTAACCAGTTATCTGACCGAAAGGACATAAAGTGCTGGAGTAACTGAGTGGGTCAAGCAGTATCACCAGAGAACAAGGATAGGTGATGTTTTGGGTCAGGACCCTTCTTCAGACCCAATATGTCACCTATACATGTTCTCCAAAGATGCTGTTTGACCCGCTGGGTTACTCCAGCACTTTGTGTCCTTTCGTGTAAATCAGCATCTGCAGTTCCTTGTTTCTACAGTTATCTGACCAATGCGCACATAGTGGACAGAAATGGTGTAATAGAATGTACACAAAAATGCTGGAGAAACTCAGCTGGTGCAGCAGCATCTATGGAGCGAAGGAAATAGGCGACGTTTCGGGCCGAAACCCTTCTTCAGACTGATAGAATTGCAGGCTCACCTACAGTAGCTAGTTATCTCTGGTAAATGTTGGGAATCCATGGAAAAGAGGGATATAGGGTGTAAGGGGCAAGAATTATATTGTAATTCCTTTTATTCTAACATGCAGAATAAGCATAGTGAGATAATGTTTAATTACTGTGTTTGTTTCATGTTGTGTCTAGAACAGACTGGTTTATCAGGTTTGATAAATATATATAAACATCTGAAATGCCCTCATTATTCAGGGAACGGGGGTTCCCCTCCTCCACCATAAATGAGGCTCGCACCAGGGTCTCTTCCATACCCCGCAACACTGCTCTCTCTCCCCATCCCCCCACTCGCAACAAGGGCCGAGTCCCCCAAGTCCTCACCTTTCACCCCACCAGCCGTCACATACAAAAAGTAATCCTCCGTCAGTTTCGCCACCTCCAACGTGACCCCACCACTCGCCACATCTTCCCATCTCCCCCCATATCTGCCTTCCGCAAAGACCGCTCCCTCCATAACTCCCTTGTCAATTCTTCCCTTCCCTCTCGTACCACCCCCTCCCCGGGCACTTTCCCTTGCAACCGCAAGAGATGCAACACTTGTCCCTTTACCTCCCGCCTCGACTCCGTTCAAGGACCCAAGCAATCGTTCCAGGTGCGACAGAGGTTTACCTGCATCTCTTCCGACCTCATCTATTGCGTCCGCTGCTCTAGATGTCAGCAGATCTATATCGGTGAGACCAAGCGGAGGCTGGGCGATCGTTTCGCCGAACACCTCCGCTCGGTCCGCAGTAACCAAGCTGACCTCCCGGTGGCTCAGCACTTCAACTCCCCCACCCACTCCGTCTCCGACCTCTCTGTCCTGGGTCTCCTCCATGGCCACACAGCGAGCAGCACTGGAAATTGGAGGAACAGCACCTCATATTCCGTTTGGGGAGTCTGCACCCCGGGGGCATGAACATCGAATTCTCCCAATTTTGTTAGTTCTTGCTGTCTCCTCCCCTTCCTTAGCCCCCCTGCTGTCTCCTCCCATCCCCCAGCCTTCTGGCTACTCCTCCTTTTTCCTTTCTTGTCCCCGCCCACCCCTGCCCCCGATCAGTCTGAAGAAGGGTTTCGGCCCGAAACGTTGCCTATTTCCTTCGCTCCATAGATGCTGCTGCACCCGCTGAGTTTCTCCAGCTTTTTTGTGTACCTTTGATAAATATATAGTATGTCCTGTAGAGGGGCTACTGCTCACCGGGCTTTAGTGCTTTAGTGCTGAAGAAACAAATGGTGCCTCAGAGACAGAGGGAAGCACACAAAATAACCAGTGGAGTCAAACGGTTTTCTTACCGTGTCGTATCGTGTCGGACGGTGTCGGACGGTGTCGGACTGTGATTCAACATTCCTGGCCGTGCATGTAAGTTTTGGACATCTTACAAAATAAAACAGTGTTTATTTAACTTAAACATGGAGTCTAGTGAATAACTGGAATTTATGGGACATTGGTACGACTCGCGTAGGCCGTGACTATCAGCCTGTACATTCTGCCGTAACATAGGGTAAGTACAGGTAAGTGAAGACATGAAAAGGAGGAACAGCCACTAGCGGTGTGGTGACCCACTCCAGCTCTCAGTTCATATGCAAGGATGGATACAATTAACAATGGTCCAAGTCCTAAGTTAAGAGATATCGAGGGCTGGAGGGTGAGGGCACTTGCCATGAGCAGGGGCAGGAGGAGTGGGTGCTCATGAGTGGAACAAACATCCATAACTATCTGATATTACACTGACCATCCACACATGATGACTGGTGGAGATCAACATGCTCCAATGACTGCTTAACTGTACAGGAAATGCTGCAATGATAATATATCATCAGCAAGCTGTAATCATTCTTGTACAATAACTGCTTGCCTAACCTGAATTAACCATGATAATGTTAACATTTTTGGCTCAATGGAGTTCATTGTCAATCAAAGCCTGAATTTTCTACAGGATAAAGAGGTGCATTCAAATTCTGGACCTGATCTGGCCAACACTGAGAGTGTGCAGAAAGATGTACATTGTGAAACATGTGGAACATCTTCAATAGGTCCTCATAGATATTTACCCGTCTATTATTGCTCATATATTCATATTTGTACAGGTACATAACAGGTAGAAAACCACTCCCAGAATTTTAGAAGTAGTGTCTCAAGCAATATGTATTTTAAGTGGTTTAGTATATTGTCATTGAGATCTGAGAATCTTTGCATTTCGTTGAATGCAGTTGTATGAAGTGAGTCATTATCAAATATTGAGTTTTCACAATTTATTAAGCATGCTGTGTCTGAAATGCATGACTGATGGCTAGGCGGCTTAGGTTTCTTATTGAAGGTTCGTCTAATGTAATGTTCGCTGATTATTTGCACTGATTTGTGCTTGATCGTGCTGGCCTTTACATCAGTGAATGCTCCAACTCCAGGCAGAACTTGTGGTTGCGAGGTGAAAAATGAATCCCTGTGAATGTAATTTCAGGTGTACATCTTCCCAATTACATCTCTTGCACAAAAAAATATCAGCCCCATTAATTTTGTGTTTCCATGTCAAGGAAGAACATGTCAACAAGATGCATATCCCAGATGTTCATCTTCATGCAGTCTCTTACAGTGAGATTGATGCATTCAAACCACCACTGCCATCAATTTCAATTCAATTTGCAGCTCAGGAGAAGCTGGAAGAGGGTAAAATGGGCATGTCAATTCCTTTTTTTCTCACCAGTGCCTTTATGGCACTTATCCAAGCGCAAATTGCTCCATCACAGAAGGATAGTTGGCGCACACGAACAAGAGGGGACTGCATAAACCATAACATAATGGTAGTATTATATTTTGCTCTGTCTGAACATATTACCATCCCTAAGTATGTTATTACACTGACAAAAAACTTGACAAAGTATTCAAGATGAAGAACCAAATGCTAAACCGATCTAATATTTCATTGATTTATTCCCGAATGCACTAAACTGTTTTAGTGCAGTAAACAAATGCACAAATTTAGTTGCAAATGTGTGCATCCATGCAGAACGTAATGATCATCCTGTACTTAATAAGACCCAAGCACCTAGTGGCAGATTGACTAGCGTTTCATCAAATCAAAGTACTTCATCAGCAGTTTATATTTAATGCCAAACCTGTGCAATAAATAAGCCCAATATGTATAAATAGTGTAAGTTAGACTGGTGAAAGAAGCATAAACCAATACAAATCAAATGTAATAAACCTTGCTTCCTGCTATCACATTATGCAGGGATTATCTCCTGCAGGAATTCAAAATCAATATACTCATTCGATATTCAATGTTAATTTTGAAAAAGAGATTCTATGTTTTAAATAGGTTAATAAATTAGCTCTTCAAACTGCATGTTTACTCTCAGATTCAAGCATTTCATTTGCACTGCAAGATGCATGGTAGGTGATTTCAACCCATTCCGGAGTGAAACTCAGATCATTACATCACAGTAACATTTGCTCACATTTTGCAAGACATAGAAAAATAATTTACTCAAAAGTTCCACGCAGAACCACTTCCGAAATTAATAGATTTTTTCCCCTCAAAGTCATGAGCATCTCATCAAACAAATACATAAGGAATTGGAAACACTTAGATATATCTGCACATTTCAGGGGACATATTTAGCCGAGAAACATCGGCAGTTCTGCCTGGTGGTGTTTCTCTGCATGTCAATAAGATTGGGATCCTCAACTTCCACCAATTCCCCAGCATTGACACTGGGGATCTGTCTGCTAATCCTTCACTATTCAGGACCTGGCCTGTGTTCAGCAACTCACTCGTTTCAAGAGAGAGCGTAGTATTTCAAGGAAATGACAACATTCTGACAATCGGAGCCACACGGTGGTGCAGCGGTAGAGTTGCTGCCTTAAAGCACCAGAGACTCAGGTTGGATCCAGACTACAGATGCTGGCTGTGTGGAGTTTGTATGTTCTCTCAAAGACCATACGAGATCTCCCGGGTGTTCCAGTTTCCTCCCACACTCCAAAGATGTACAGGTGTGTAGCTTTCGGTAAAAACTGTACATTGTCCCTAGTGTAAAGGATACTGCTGGCGTACGAGGTGATCGCTAGTCTGCGCGGATTCGGTGGGCTGAAGGGCCTGTTTCTGCACTGTATCTCTAAACTAAACTAAACTCCGTTTATTCAGATGTTTATTAGTGTTTGAAGTGGTTTACTTTGACATTTTGTGAATTTTGTCATTTTTCTGGAATATTTACTTAGGGTTCATTTAACCCTTGATGATGCTTGATGATTTTTACAGCATTTTGGTGTCCGGCTGGGTCGCCATGTCTAGACTCGTGGCTCCATTGATGAAGGTATCGCCTCTTTGAAGAAAAACCACTTTCAAATGTGGAACAGATGTGGCCCGCTGTTTCTTTGATTGATTGAAAGGTAGAGCATAGAAACAGGCCCTTCATCTCACAAAGTCAATATCAACCACTTTTCACAAAGTTCTATATATTGCAATTTCCCATCCACTACACCACTTGGAACAGTATATAAAATCCAATTAACCACACGCCCGCACATCTTTGGAATGTGGGAAGAAAATGGAGCACCAGGAGAAAACCCAGGCACTCACAAGGAGAACATGCAAACTCCACATGGACAGCACCCGCGATCAGGATCGAACTTGGGTTTCTGGTGCTCTATCAGCTGTGTCACTATGCCGTCTTTGCGTGCTGACTCGGAATTCCTCATGACTGCCCGCTACCTCTGGGTTTTAGTTTTGCTTTCTACATACATTTTATAAATTTGTGACAAAACTGGTATCTATTCTTGAAAACTATTGAAGGATCTGAATTAGCTCAATTAGAAATTTAAAATCGGAGCCAACAACTCTGTCCAAATATCTAGATTAGACCTTCGTAATAATTAAAACATTGATGGGAATTGGCTAGGATAGACTGGCAAATGATACGTAAAGGGTTGTCGGTGGAGATACAATGGCAAAGATTTAAAGATTGCATGGATGAATTACAACAATTGTTCATCACTTTCTGGTATAAAAATAAAACGGGGAAGGCGGCTCAACCATGGCTAACGAGGGAAATTAGGGATAGTGTTAAATCTAAGGAAGAGGCATATAAATTGGGCCAGAGGAAGCAGCAAACCGGAGGACTGGGAGAAATTTAGAATTCAACGGAGGAGGACAAAGGAGTTAATTAAGAGGGGGAAAATAGAACATGAAAGAAAGCTTGCGGGGAATATAAAAACTGACTGGAAAAGCTTATTTAAATATGTGCAGAGGAAAAAATTAGTAAAGACAAATGTAGGTCCCTTACAGTCAGAAACAGGTGAATTTATTGGGAAACAATGAAATGGCAGACCAGTTAAACAAGTACTTTGGTTCTGTCTTCACTAAGGAAGACACAAACAATCTCCCAAAAATACTAACGGACCGAGGATCTAGTGTGACGGAGGAACGGAAGGGAATCCACATTAGTCAGGAAATGGTGTTAGGTAAACTGTTGGGACTGAAGACAGATAAATCCCCAGGGCCTGATGGACTACATCCCATAATACTCAAGGAGTTTGCCCTAGAAATCGTGGATGCACTGGTGATCATTTTACAATGTTCTATAGACTCTGGATCACTGCCTGTGGACTGAAGCGTAGCAATGTAACGCCATTATTTAAGAAAGGTGGGAGAGAGAAAACTGGGAATTATGGACCAGTTAGCTTTATATCGGTAGTGGGGAAGATGCTGGAGTCGATTATTAAAGATGTAATAGCAGTGTATTTGGTTAGCAGTGACAGGATCGGTCAAAGTCAGCACGGATTTATGAAGGGGAAATCATGCTTGACTAATCTTCTGGGATTTTTTGAGAATGTAGCAAGTAGAATGGATAAGGGAGAACCAGTGGATGTGGTGTATTTGGATTTTCAAAAAGCCTTTGACAAGGTCCCACACAAGAGATTAGTGTGCAAAATTAGAGCACATGGTATTGGAGGCAGGGTATTGACATGGATAGAGAACTGCTTGGCAGACAGGAAATAAAAGGTAGAAATTAATGGGTCTTTTTCAGTATGGCAGGCAGTGACTAGTGGAGTGCAGCAAGGCTCATAACTGGGACCCCAATTATTTACAATAGGAATTAAATGTAATATCTCCAAATTTGCTGAATACACAAAGCTGGGTGGCTGTGTGAACTGCGAGGAGGATGCTATGAGGCTGCAGGATGACTTGGATTGGTTGGGTGAGTGGGCAGAAGCATGGCAGATGCAGTATAATGTTGGTAAATGTGAGGTTATCCACTTTGGTGGTAAGAACAGGAAGGCAGATTATTATCTGAATGGTGTCAGATTAGGAAAAGGGGAGGTGCAACGAGACCTGGGGGGCCTTGTAAATTAGTCACTGAAAGTTAGCATGCAGGTACAGTAGGCAGTGAAGAAGGCAAATGGCATGTTGGCGTTCATAGCGAGAGGATTTGAGTATAGGATCAAGGAGATCCTACTGCAGTTGTACAGGGCCCTGGTGAGACCACATCTGGAGTATAATGCACAATTTTGGTCTCCTGAGGAAGGACATTCAGATTCAGATTCAGATTCAGATTCAGATTCAATTTTAATTGTCAGTGTACAGTACAGCAGTTCTTGCTATGAGGGAGTGCAGCATAGGTTCACCAGGTTAAATCCTGGGATGGCGGGACTGATGTATGATGAAAGAATGGATACACTGAGCTTATATTCTCTGCAATTTAGGACAAGAGGGGATCTTATAGAAACACTTAAAATTATTAAGAGATTGGACAGGCTAAATGCAGGAAAAATGTTCCCAATGTTGGGGGAGTCCAGAACCAGGGGGTCAGTTTAAGAATAAGGGGTAGCCCATTTAGGACTGAGATGAGGAAACATGTTTTCACCCAGAGGTGTGAATTTGTGGAATTTTCTGCTACAGAAGGCAGTGGAGGCCAATTCAATGGATGTTTTCAAGAGAGAATTAGATATAGCTCTTAGGGCTAACAGAATCAAGGGATATGTGGAAAAAGTGGAAATGGGGTATTGATTTTAGATGATCAGCCATGATCATATTGAATGATGGTGCTAGCTCGAAGGGCCGAATGGCCTACTCCTGCACCTACTTTTTTCTATGTTTCTAAGTCTGGGAACTATCTTGCAGCTGAACACTGAACACAACGGAATATGGTTCAATAGGTCCCAACTGTATTATGAACTTTCAAGCTCCTTCAGGCAATCAATGCTTTGCAAGTTTGTTTTATTTAATTTATTCACATAATTAGTCATTACTATTATAGCAGACAACACATTCCATTCATTCCAATTATTTCATTTTTGATGTGCTTCTTCCTAACAATATTGTACTCCTTCTGATTACACAATGATGATGTAATGTTCATGATGGAACAATCAGTGGCTGTTTCTCTCTGGTGCCACATATATATTTAACTGTAACTTCTCACAATGCAAAGCATCCTTAATGACAAGTAACCTGACCTCTTTTTTCACTCCCGTTGGATGCTGCTTAGCCATCAAAACATTCGTTTCAGATTTATAGATGCACAGGGAAACAGAGGCTATGAGTCTTTGTTTCCTGCAGTTAAAGCGTTTTTGCTGCTTTGAACCGATGCATCTGTCCTGAATAATTCCGAGAGCATCGGTAGCAACGTTGTCATAACTACCAAGGTTTCTAGTGTAACCAGCCTGGGTTGAGTCCACCATTTCACATTGTCCACCACCATGGCAACTACTAGGGTTCTCTTTTTATTCACTACACATTTTGCAATCGTGAAGCTTTTGCCAGTGCTCGTGTCTGTACTTCATGCTGGTTGTGATTAATCATGGGCTTCTCAGCGCAGCCATGTCGCCACTAGATTTCACAATCGCTTTGTCATTTCTGATGATTACGAACCTTAGCCACTCCATTGTCAACAACAGCATAAAGTGCATGCTTTGTGGTTTCTTAACTTTTCACAAAGAAAAGGCAAAACGACCTCAAACGGGGTATGTCTTGTTTACGCAACATAAATACTTAATTTATTTAATTAATATATTTCATTTACGACATATATTTAGTTTACTTAAAATCAAGACATACCTGGCTTGATATAATTTATTTATTCAACTAATATATTGATAATCTCATGATTATTAGGGGGATTTGGGTAGAAGGCAGGATCGGGGTACTGATTGGGGATGATCAGCCATGATCACATTGAATGGCAGTGCTGGCTCGATGGGCGGAATGGCCTACTCCTGCACCTATTGTCTATTGTGGTCAAAAATAGGTAATCTACATACAGAAATAGTGTCACACACATCTCCATACAATGCACTTTCTTTTGCCTTTTGCACTTGATGGAGGCAGATGATCAGACGCGCATTAATTGCAAAATGTCACGTAATCAATAACACAAAGCAGAATTTTACTGGCTGTTATTTTCAAACATTCATTCATTATTGTGCTTTTTTGCGTAACAAGATTTCAACTAAATTAAATGCGGTTACCAAACTTCTTCCAGCTGCCCACAGTCTTCATATTCCCTCCTAAAATGATCAATGCCACAGATATTTAAATCTGTGTGTTTACATTTAATAATGAAAGGGAATTCTGACAGTATCAATCCATCGTACTAGAGGTATGCAAACATGACTGGACATTGATACGAAACAAGATTTTATCAACCTAGGACTGTCAGGTCTGGACAACCAAATAAAATGAAGTAGCTGAACTAATCTTCAAAGTTTTCAGAAGAGAAAAATGAAAGAAATAGTGACATACTCAGCTTTTATCTCATCTACAAGGCATGTTGGAGTGATATTGCAAATTCCTATAACTTGCAAGTCCCTGCGGGATATCCAAATCTACAATATCCTGACATGAATGATGCTGCATGTTCCTTGATCGTGTCAGTCTCAATCTATCTCAATTTGTTAGTCTGTTCGCCATGCTCTTCTCTATCTTTTTTTTTAATCTGAAAGGTGACTGCCAAAGACAAGAAATAAAAATGGAAGCAATAATTCCAAGGTTATTTTTGAGGCAGAGATAGAAATATTCTTGATTAGCATGGGTGAAAGGGGTCATGGGGAGAAGGCAGGAGAATGGGGGTTAGGAGGAAGAGGAGTTAGATCAGATACGATTGAATGTGGACTTGATGGGCCAAATGATCTAATTCTGCTCCTATCACTTCTGATCTTATGACCTTATATAATGAACTTGCAATAAAGGAAAATGAGTTACAGAAGGATCTCATTCTCAGAAGTGTCTTAGAATATTCATCAGATATAATTTCGGGAAACTTTAAATAAAACCCTGTGACTTGCAAAATAATCCTCAAACAAAGAAAGTTCATAGAGAGGAATGCTGAAAATGTTTCAGGTGGTGTTTTTGTGAAAGAATCAGACCTGCAGCCAACTATCTATAAACATCTCCCCAAATCTATTGCATGGTCAGTTTTGATTTTGCATTGAAGACCAACTTTGATTTTGTTCTCCATGGTCAAGGTCCTTGGACAGTGCATTTCTTATCAAACTCTAGATGAAATGTTTAAGAAGGAACTGCAGATGCTGGAACTAGACGAGTGTCTTTTGTGTTCATTAATATGGTAATGTCGATGAAAAACAGCATCAAATTGTACATTTTTCTTGAAGATGCCCAATGGTGCGATTTACAGAGTGTGCACACCCAGAGGAGCAACCTAATGAAGCTCTAATGTAGAAACCAGGAGTACACATTCAGAAAAACAATGGACCTACCCATTTGTTCAGGAAAAGTTTAGCAAAATAATTCACAATTCACACTGTAAAGGGCCTGTCCCACTTGGACAACTTAATCCATGAGTTTAGAAGACCCTGGACAAGTTGAAAAAAATGTCAAGGTCGTGTTGACTCGCCAAAGTAAAAGACCTCCAATGACTATGTCTACGACCTCCTACGGCCATATCTATGACCTCCTATGGTCATGTCTATGACCTCCTACTGCTATCTCATAACCTTCTACGACCCCCCCTCGACCTCAGTCTTCCACCCCTAAGACCAACTATGGCTAGCTACGAGTGGAAAATTATCACATGATAAAATGATGTCATGTTTGCATTTTTTTTCTCTGGCCAGTTACCGACCTACCTACAACTACCCACGACTATCTACGACTACCATCATGACCTACTATGACCTACCTACGACCTACCTACGAGTAAAAGTATCAATTTTTTCCATGCCAACCTTTTTTTTACTTGTGGACATTTTTTATCAGGCCTGGAAAAAACGCCGCGAACTTGAGGCCACGAGTACGCGGAGACCACTCACGAGCATGAAGAAGAGTTACGAAGACCTCCTACGACCTCGTGGCGACCATGCTGCGACTATGAATCATGGGCAAATTCGGCAGAGGTCGCCAATTAGGCCGCTAAAGAGGGCTGGGGGGATAACTATGAACCGAACTTAATGGCAATTAGTTAAAAATGGATAAATTGTCTTTATTAGCAGTGGAGCAAAATCCTATTTCAAGCAAAAGAACAGAACAGCAAAAAAATGTCAAGTTTAGAAAGCAAGGATGCAACTGCATATCATACTTGTAAGGTTACATGTTTATTGGGGGCTCTTCACACTCCTAGCACTAAGTTTAATCTTTTATCCTCTAGACTCCCGGGGCAAGTTAACATTTCACCAGCTGTTGGAGGAGACTTCAGTTGTTCTGTGGGTACAAATCTTGGCATTGTGAGTTGGTTGCCAGCTTATCAATGTTCATTTCCTGGCAGGTAAATTTAAATTTAATATCTACACACTATACCAGCTGTACTTCAAATGACTTAAAATATTTGCACAGGGAACTTTGAATTTCCAATTAGTGTTGTAATCCTATCATAATGTCACAATATCCTGGCATAAATTCTTGCTTTCATTTTTCACCTATAATCAACCCATTACACTATCAACGTCATTATTCCTTCTCTGGAGACCACCATTGAATTGCCCAATATCATTATTTATCAGTTGTGTATTGCAATGACCTGCTGAAGGAAATTATCTCCCTCTCTCTGTCAACATGAAAGTTTTTATTCACCTAAATCCAATAGCAGTCCTTTTACCGTTTAAAATGTTTGTTTTTCTATTAACGAAATTGGCCAGCGAAAATAATGATGTTTCAAAGCTCCAGTCAGAATAATTTTCCCTTAATGTACGGAGTTTGCACGTCTGTACGGAGGTTGCACGTTCTCCCCGTGACCTGCGTGGGTGGTTTTTTTACACTTCAATGACGTGGTTTGTAGGTAAATTGGCTTATTACATTTATAAATTGTCCCTAGTGTGTAGGATGGTGTTAATGTGCGGCAATCGCTGGTTGGTGCGGACTCGGTGGGTCGAAGGGCCTGTTTCCGCGTTGTATCGCAAAACTAAATTAATAAGGGTATCTAAAATAAGGCCGCCTAAGCTTAGGATGAGAGGAAGGCACTTTATGGGGACATTTGATTTTTTAAATTAATACAATGAATGGAACTTGCTGCCTGAGGTAGTGATTATGTGAAATTCAACCACTACATTTTAGAGATATTTATCCAGGCTTTTAAATAGACAATGGTGTGGATTTAAAGCAGGTCAAATGGGATTACTGTAGATGGAGAAATGGTTCAGCATGGACATGGCTGTTATTGTCCTGCATAACTATGCTTCTATAATCACCCCTATAATCTCATATCAAATACTTTTTGAAGAAATACATACACCAAAAACAACTACTCATTCTATTTCTCTTTTGTTCTTTCTAGAAAGGATTCTGCTCAATGGCCATAAATTGTCGGCCTGAAATGTCTCCATTAAATACTCTGTTGAATGTTTACTTTCAGATCAAGGGAAACAATACAATAATTAGTAAACTACAGATCAAACCAGATTTATTCACACATGGCACTTCACTGTTTTAAGACGCCCATCACTTGAATGTACACTGGAATCTTGCATGTTGTTCAGTCACAATAGTGCCAAAGAACAAGGAATGTAGTGTATATTGATCAAACATTCGTGCAAGTTGATCCCTTTCAATTTGCCAGCAAGAAAACTATCCTTGCAAAAAAGCCTCCTTAGCTTTTTAATGTTGTAATTTAAGACACTTGTCTACTTACTGTAACAAAACCATTTATCACGTGAGTGGTGTCGAAAAACCTGACAGATTGCCACCAAACTTGTGCACAAATATTTGTGAGCACAGCTCAAATTAGCTGGTAACTGGAAAATGTTGAAAGGGAAGAATATTTGAAGATAGAGGAACAAGGAACTGCAGATGCTGCTTTACAACAATAGACACAAAGTGCTGGAGAAAACCAATAAAAGGGATGTGGTTTCCAGGAAACAATTTGATTAGCAAATGTTGTGGGTTTTTTTGCACCTTACCTGAAGCTGCTGTATCATTTTTGAATAAATAATTGGGTGCAGTATTTTCTTTACAGTATTCTAATGGCGCTGTTTGCCCCCAACAAGTCAGGAATAATTCACACCCCTTCAAATCATTCACAACCAGAAATGAACGCCTATTTCCGGTTATTGTTGCCACGACATCTTTAAATTTTGAAATTCAGCAATTTCACAACCCCATTTCAGCTCTCTATTTGGAACTTTATTTAAGAAACAAAATGGTTTAATTTCCGAGAAGCTTGAAATCCTTTTGTACTATTTCAGCTGTCAATACACATTGGGAGGTTGCCTTCCAATTCATTGGTCCATAATCTGAAGACATCAATCAACTTTGTTGACATAGCAACCAGAGAAATTTAATTTAAAACAATTCTCAGCTTCCTAAATAACAAACAATAGTTCATTATTTTTAAAAAGCGAAGGAAATTTGTCTTTTTTCCTTCTCTTTTTGTTGCTTGCTAGTTTGGTCTACACCAATCAAAATGCTCCAATTAAGCTAATACCATTTACCACTGTTTGGCCCATATCCCTCTAAACCTTTCACAACCCATGTACATGTCCAAATTTCCTTTTAAATCTTGTTATTGTACCTGCCTCGACGACTTCCACGAGCAACTCGTTTCATATCTCCACCACCCTCTGTGTGGAAAATGTTGTCCCTCAGATTCCTATTAAATCTTTCCCTACTCTTTTTAAAGAGTTCTTGATCCCCCTCCCATGGGATAAAGACTCCGTGTATTCTCCCTATCTATTCCCCTCATGATTGTATACCCATCTTTAAGATCAAATAGATATATTCCACAATTCTAATATTTCTAGATTTTTATTTCAGAAATCCATTTTATATAATTATTTTATATACTTCATTCCAACTGTCATGACATCATCATCATCATCATCATCATTGTTGAAAACATCAACGGGCACGGCAGTGATCGCAACCTCTATTGAAGTGTGGATGGCCGTTGGCACGCTAGTAGCTCATCCGCCCTTTGACAGGTCTTGTTTTTGAGGAGCCCCTCTCCTCACCTGGCAAACCAGGTGGGGGACACGGTTTAGTTGCCGACTATCTGACCATGGGGCAGGGAGCACGGGATTACATGGTACCCATGGCGGGGGGAACTCGCCCCAACCTGACTCCTAACTGTCATGGCCCATTTCATATATAACTCTAAATTGTTTATGCTGCAAACATAACCAACAAATTCAGTTTTTATTGGGCATAAATCTTATCCCTGGTTCCTGTTTAAAAACCCTGATAATCGTTAATTCAGTCATAGTCATACTGGTCCCGGTATCACCCTGCATCAGCACATTTAATTTTAGATCTCAATTGATTAAAGCAAAATCTCTCCTTTAAAGAATTAATTGAACTTTGACAAATGAGTAAATGATTTGCTATGAGTTAGAAATTCGATCAAGCTTCAAAATAACTGGTTTGCAAATTCTGAGCTCATTGAACATTTAATCATTCAGTCACCAGGCCAATTGCAATAAAATCATCAAACATCATTTAACAATCTGTTTACATGAAAACACATTGGCTTTCGGTGCTGACTTATGGGCTTGTCCCACTTAGGCGATTTTTTAGGCGACTACAGGTGACTAGGCAGTCGCCACATGGTCGCCGGGGTGTCACCTGTATGGTCGTGCGTAGTCTCCACAGTCGCCCAAAGAGTCGTAGTGTCTTTCTGGTCCCTGCTGGATTTTGAAATGTTCAAAACTTTTCAGCGACAGGCACCGACCGTGGGCTTGTCGTAGCTTGACTTCTCCTGATGTAGGTGCTGTCATATGTTGTCGCCAGGATGACATAGGTTGTCGCCAAGTGAGGTCGATTGTCGACGGTGCTGACTTCGGTGAATTCCATTGGCGACTACCTACGTCAACCAGATACTGGCGACTGAATTGTCTTCAGTTGTTGTCACTGACAAGTTCGTAGCTTGTCGCGGGTGGATGTAGGTTGACTTCACTTGTCGTAGGTTGTTGGTAGCTTGCCGTAGCTTGACGTCGACTAGGTGATAGGTTGATGTAGCTTGTCGTAGACATTGTCATAGACATTGTCGTAGGGGGGGTCAGGCCTTTAGGGACAGTGCCACAGGCCCTTAAAAGCTTTATGTTACGTTCTACCTATATAGGTATGATGCTTAATGATACTTCATTGTCTTTTTCTAGAGAATATTGATAGTTAATTGAGATGGGTAACACTATATTATCAGGGCTGCCAACATTGGGTGAGAGTTGAATATGAAAGATTGTGAGGGAGTGTAGCGATCGAGAGGGGGAGGGTGTGGGAGCCGACGGTGGGGAGCTTTCGCATTTTTCAGCTTGAAATTGTGCAGTCTGGTGCACAAAACATAGAAACAAGGCAAGAGGAGTCAGACTTCCATCATTGTTCTGCACAAATAAATTAATCAACCTTACCCTTTGACTATAGAAACAAGACAAAAATAGTGCCACATATTCAACCGTATATGGTTCAATGAAATTAAGATATATATGTAAAACATATATATGGAAACAGGCCCTTCGGCCAATAAAACTCCATGGGGTGTGGACAGAGTGGTCGCCGGACACAGAGCCGCTGGAGGTGAGGGTGGGAGGTGTGAGCGGTGCCTCGGGGGGTGGGGGGGTCGGTGGTTGGTGCTGGGACCACCTTCGTGTCTCACCTATCACACTATCTGCACGGGAATGTCAATGCGGGCGAGGCAGCATCTATGGAGACAAAAATGCTGGAGTCTGAGGCAGGGTCAAACTCAGATATAGATGCTGCCTCACCCGCTGAGTTTCTCCAGCATTTTTGTCTACATTGCCATTTTAAATAGTGTGCGATGTGCTTAAGCCAATCAAATTTTTCTTTCTTTATGGGAAACCCGCCGACAGAAAACTATTCTCATTGGGGCATCCTAGTTGCCATGGACAAGTTGGGTCACAAAGCTTGTGTTTCCATTGTCTGAAGAAGGGTCTCAACCGGAAATGTCATCCATTCCTTCTCTCCAGAGCTGCTGCCTGTCCCGCGGAGTTACTCTAGCTTTTTGTGTCTGTTTTCCATTTCATAGGCTGTATGACTATGAAATGTGAAGTTTAAGGTTAGACTCTTTAGGCTTTATCGTGTGGAAATAGGTTCTTTGGACCACCAGGCCCACGCTGATCAACGATCACACCGTACATTAAAGGGGCCGGTCCCACTTAGAAGTGCGGAGGGATATGGAGTTGTGCGGGGCTGGTCCTGACATCGCGCGGGACTCCGAAATTCCTGCAGTGACCGAAATCTTCGTGCGCCAGCGGCCTATCGGCCCGTGTACGTACACAGGCGAATTGCGGGCATACGCAGCATCTTGACGGCGTACGCCTAGCGCGTGGCGTTGCGTGATGACGTCAGCACTTTTGAAGCCAATCCATTATTCTCATTCTAATCACACAGGCAAAGCTCGAGCCTGAATATGGCCACAGTATTTTTGACTGACTGCTTCCGGCAGCCAAATCCATCCTCTCCCTTTATTGTTAATTAAGTGTCATGACCCAAATTTGTGAATTTCTCAATATCTCTCGTGTTACATCCAGTCGATTAGAATTTTCAACCTCAGTCCACCACTTTTCAAAGCCATCCCGCGGTCCACAATAACAGCTCCTTTTCGCCCTAAACCAAATCACTAATACAATTTCCAGTCCAAAATGCCGTTGCTTTTGTGTGAATGAAGTGAAGGCTTGGTGCTTAGAAGTGCATATCTGTGGTTTATAACAACACGTTTATATGCGTAAATGACATCACGGTTTCCACGCTATATCTCTAAACTAAACTATTTAGCCACCAATCCATTCCTGCAACAGTGGGTTTTTAGTGGCTAGTCCAGATGAGTTTCTGGTCCATGATGATATCCAGAATATTGAACCATGAGGTTCATGAATAGCTTCTTCTCAACTATCAGGCTCATGAATGTAATGGCCATTAAACTAGTGTGGCTATCTTGTTTTATGGTTATTAATTATTGAATTTTTTGGTATTACATCTGTGTCATTGCATTTACTCAACTGTTAAGCTGCTGCAATTAAGAATTTAATTGTGCCGATGTCAGTACATGTGACAATGAAGCACTCTTGACTCTTGGAAGAAAATACTCAGTCTTTTAATGAAACCAAAGAAAATTTGTTAAGGGGGAAATCGATTGGTCAGCTGTGTGTGCTCAGGTCATTTTGTTCAATACAATATTATTCCTTTTCTGCAACTTGAAATAGAAATGTTCAAGTGGTTATATCAGGTCCCTCGAGACATTCCTGATCTGACATTTAATCTCAATAAATAATTTTAACTGATGGAAACAGTTTATATCAGACGGTCTGATTTAAAACATGCAATACACCATCAAAAGCACAGAAATAACCTTCTGAAAATTAGCTGCCACATGCTGTTTATATACCCGTTGCAAAAAAGCATTGCTTCCACTTAAGTGTATTGCCAAATTGAAATAAAAATAATAAATAAAAAAAAAATAATAATAAAAATAAAAAAAATAAAAAAATGATCGCACGATCCATAAGAGAACAATGGTTGAGATACAGAAACAAATTATGCTTTTCTGTCTAAGTCCTTGAAACCATGTCAAAAACTAGCATCTAACAATGCAATGATTCACATGTTATCTCAGAGCATACCTTCCTGCAATACGGGTTTAAACAGACATTTTAAGAGAGTGCCCAATTTTAATTTAGAGAATCAGCGCGGAAACAGGCACTTCCGATGCACCGGGTCCGCACCGACCAGTGATCCTCGCACATTAACACATTAACACTATCCTACACCCACTAGGGATAATATTTACATTTACCAAGCCAATTAACCTGCAAACCTGTACATCTTTGGGGTGTGGGAGGAAACTGAAGATCTCGGAGAAAACCCACGAGGTCACAGGGAGAACGTACAAACTCCGTACAGACAGCACCGATTTTGGCGCTGTTTTAGGGGGGGTGGGTTTAGATTTTTACTAGGCTGTTGCAATCGAAAATGTTCCCTAGGATCATTCCGCCGACCCCTGCATTCGCTGTAAGTAGTTTAAAAATCACTCTCTAAACCCGCGACTTCTCGCAGCCCCAGGGTTTTATAAAGCAAACAATTAAAGGTATGTACCTTATTTTTACATTAAAAGGGGCTTCTTTTTGACCAGCGCGTTCACAGGATCCCACTAGAAAGCCGATTTAAAATGGACTTTAATTTACAGCAATTGAACAGACCTTGGCCTATAAAAATCAGATTTTCTGTGGCATTTGTGAATATTATTTGGGACAATCACAAATGTCATTTGATAGATGTTTAAAATAGTTTGGATGACTGCAGCTAATTATTTGAAGCAACCAGATTTTTTAACCAGTTCATCTAAGTTATAGGATTTTCATTCAGAATTTTTAAGAAGGTTAATTCACAGCTTTTTTTTTAGTCCCATCAGATTCTATTTCCACCATACAATCATAGGGCTGACCTATTTTTGCTTTCTCTGATGGGACCCCATTCTCAAAATAACTTTTCCCCTTACTGCGTCCCCCTGTGACACCATGGCTAATCAAAGAATTTGTCAAAAAAGTTCTCTTTGCCTTTAAAATATCTATTGACTTGGCCTCCACAGCCTTCTGTGGCAACGAATTTCACAGATTCACCACACTCTGACTCAAGAAATTCCACCTCATCTCCTTTCTAAAGGTATGTCCTTTAGGTATGTCTAAAGGTATGGCTAAGGCCTCTGATCCTCAACCCTTCCACTAGTGGAAACATCCTCTCCATATCCACTCTATCCAGGCCTTTCACTATTTGGTAAGTTTCAATGAGATCCCTGTTCTGGGATTGTAAAGATAGAGGTTTGTCTATGATGGGGAATTTATTTAGTACCCTGATCATTGTGTTTCCCCAATATCTCACTCATTTACTGTAAGAGAAATGGAGGGCATTCTGTTTGTGCATTTCAGAAAGACTGCAACAAATCAAGAGATAAAAAGCAGAGACAGAGTTAAATTGTGGGGAAAGGAGGAGTTACTGTTGAAAGACCACAAATAATATACCAGGTCAAAACTTCAAGTTTTAACCTCATCTCTTATTGCCCGCCAAGAGAACAGAGAGAGTTTCAACTGAGGGAATGGTAATAGTGGTTAAAATTAGTGTGACAATATTCAAAGGGCAGGACTAAGCATCCAAGATTGATCTTAAATCCCATCAAGGCAACTGCAAAATTTACATTCAGTTAATTAAAATAATCTGGAACATAAAGCTCGTATTAATATTCATGATTTAAAAAAATGACTGGACAGTTGTTTTTAAGAAATCTAGCTGTTTCACTAATACTCTTTTGACAAGGAAATCCATCAGCTTTACTTGGTCCAGCTTGCATATGAAACCAGAGCTACTGTAATACGATCGACTCTCAACAGCCCTTTTGAGAAGGGCCAAGGAAGTGATTCAATTCAGGGCAAGCTTGGCTGATGGCGAGAGTAACCTCCCAGTCAGATCATTACTGTGTTGTTGGTGTTGTACAACCAATGCAACTGCCCTTGGAAAGGCTGCTACAGAGAGGAGACGGCTGCTTTGCAGAGGGTGGAATTGCGAAGAGGGGTCTGGAAAATGACGCAATGGTCCTTGCAATGTTTCATTTCGAGCAGCTCCGTAACAGAGGACATTTACAGGGCAGTAAAATTGCTGCCTGACAGCGCCAAAGACCCGGGTTCTATCCTGACTACGGGTGCTGAGTGCGCGGAGTTTGTACGTTCTCCACATGACCTGTGTGGGTTTTCTCCGGGTGCTCTGGTTTCCTCCCCCATTCCAAAGACGTGCAGGTTTGCAGGTTAATTGGCTTTGGTTAGTTGTAAAATTGTCCCCAGTGTGCAGGATAGTGGTAGTGTGCGGGGTGATCGTTGGTCAGCGCAGACTCAGTGGGCAGAAGGACCCATTTCCGCGCTAAAGTCTAAAGCCTCTCTGACTCTCAGGGGCACATTCGGAGGCGGACATCAAGTGCTGCTGGAAGAACATCAACTTGGTGAAAGGTGCTCTTTGTTCAAAACATGTTGGTCTCCCAGCAGAGCAGGATATCTGTCAGAGAATATTGCCGAAAGCCTATTCCAGACTGCAGGAGTATGTGCTGAGAGGCGCACTGAAGCCTGGTGCAGTGACCAACAAGGTCTGTGGGAGAAGACCACAGTCTAAGGTGCTTCCACTGCTGGACATTGAAGGGCAGTGTCAAGTGTCGCACAGCCCTCAAATAAGGGAAGAGATATGACCCCAAGGGTCTCATGAGTGGCAGGTGTGCCTCGTGTAAAGATAGGTGCAAAATCAACTGAGGGTGACACTATTGACTGTATAAACACTGAGAAAGTATGAAGCATTTTTGCAGTTTTGGTTTGTATATGAATTATACTCTGAGTAAAGTCTATTTTTGGAAGGAAAACTTTTTGGAATAACCAGTATATATCAACCAACCCTGCCATATTGCATGAACAAAGAAACTGCCAAAAGCAACATGTTAAGCTAGTCCACAATTGAGAATTGCTGGAAAGCAACCTAATATATTGTGTAATGATTACTGATTCTTCATTGTTTTAACAGCCAAGATGGAGTAAGTACTTTTGGCCCCCTTAAGCTCAATGCTCACATATAACCTGTGGGAAAATAATATAAATAAACAAGTCCCAAGGTTAATCAAAGGCTAATTGTAAAAGAAAGTTTATGCAGAACAGCAGCTGCTGGCAAATTCCAACTGCTTTGCATGGAGCAAGACATTGTTATAACAATAAGAACAACCAACATGAAATGCTTTCTAGTCAGCACCCTTCTTCAGACCAGTGTGAAGGGTCCTGACCCGAAACACCGCCTATCCTAGTGCAGCGTTAGAGTTACTGCCTTACTGCAAATGCAGCTCTGGAGACCCGGGTTAGATCCCGACTACGGGTGCTGTCTGTACGTTCTCCCCATGATGTTTGGTTTCCTCCCAACAACGTACAGGTTTGTAGATTAATTGGCTTGGTAAATGTAAAAATTGCCCTTAAGGGCTTGTCCCACGAGTATGCGACTGCATGCGACTAGCGCGACCAAACCAGAAGCGGGGGCCGCGCGGGGGTTGAGTGATCCCCGGACAGGACCAGTCCCACCAGCATGCGGCGAGCACGACCAAACCAGAAGCGGGGGGCCGCACGGAGGTCGAGTGAGTGACGAGATGTTCAAGCGAAGTCCGCGCGTGACGTACGGTGTCAAGACGCTGCGTTACGTACGGCCTCAATGCAGCTGCGGGCCGGCAGGCCGTTGCCGCGCGGAATTTTTGAACACTGTCAGTTTTCCGGAGCCCGCGCGATGTCGGGATCAGCTCCGCACAATTCCATACGGCTTCGGCGATCGGTGGAACCGGCCCCGCGAGGCCGTACGGCTCAAGCGACCACGTTAGGTCGTGCTTGCCGCATGGAGTCGCATGCTGGTGGGACAGGCCCCTTAGTGTATGCAGGACAGCATTAATGAGCAGGGATCGCTGGCTGGCACGGACCCGGTGGGCCGAAGGGTCTGTTTCCACGCTGTATCTGTAAACTAAACTTCCCTCCCTTCCCTCCACAGATGCTGCCTGACCCGTTGAGTTACTCCAGCATTTTGTTTTCTTCTTGAAATGCTTTCTTCTCCTTTTCAAATTTACAAACGTCACATTTCAAAACAACAACAAAGTACGATGCCTCGACTGATGTGCGACTGATGCGCATTAGATGCAAAACTTCTATAAAACAATTTTTATATAACTGGAACAAAGCTGTTTTTGAGCAAGCAGCAGGACATTGTTGAGCAAGATCAACTTTAATCAAAGTATTTCACACAACATCATCATTATTGCCAAGTTCTCTTCCTCTTCTCTCTAATACTGTCAGATCTACAATTTATTTTAACTTCTGATCCTTACCAAGGCCCTGGTTGAAACCAAAATGAAATCTCACTGTCGTATATAGACTGTAGTTCTTAACATCATGACCCTATGACTGCTTTAGTAGCTGCCACCTCCTTCTGCAGATTCATATTGGGAACAGAGGAAAGTTCCAAGTAGTTTGGACATCCATTCAAGTTTAAACTGACCACAGGTCCTGCCTATAGGTTTTAAACCATCCCTCAGCACAGATCTCACTTAGCCTTACCACCTTTGTAACCATCTTCAATACCTGTGCAATCACAAGTGCACCATCTGCAGCGTTACATTTTTCAAAGACACCGTAGATGGAAGTGTTCCTTTCGGGACACTTTATTTTCAGGCTCGTGTTTTTGATTGATGCCTTTGTCTGAGCAGCAAAAATGAGAATTTGACAAATGAAACCCAAGCATCGTCCTGAGTAAAGATCTTCAACCTGAAATGTTAACTCTGTGTCCCTCTCTCTATATATATATATATTTTTTTTTCCGCTTTTTCTTGCCCAAGCAGCAGTGCTGTTGCCAGCTCGTCTAAGCTGCAGTCAACACATAAATGGAGAAGAAAAAGCTGTAACGCTGAACAAACAAGGAACTGCAGATGCTGGTTCACTAAAAAAAAAGACACAAAGTGCTGGAGCAATTCCGTGGGCCAAGTGGCATCCGAGGATGGACAGGTGACATTTTGGGTTGGAACCCTTCTTCAGACTGGTTGGGGGGGTAGGGGAGCTGGAAGAGAGGAGGGCAGTACAAAGCATGGTAGGTAATAGGTGACCATAGGCAAAGGTGGGGGTTGATAGACAGATGTTTGTACAAATGATAAAGATTATAAAAACAGAAGGTGTGAGACAAACGGGGGTCAACAAAAAAGCTTCGCTTGGTGAAGCAATTCAACTGTGATGTAAATCCCCAGCTGTGTTCTGGCCTTCTCTTATTTCCAGTTCCCTCCCCTCCACTTTCAGTCTAAAGAAGAGTCCTGACCTGAAATAACACCCATCCTTTTCCTTCAGCGATGCTGCTTGACTCACTGAGCTACTCCAGCATTTTGGGCCTATCTTTGGTATAAACCAGCATCTGCTGTTCCAGTTCCTACATAGACTAAAATCAGATGTCAGTCCAACTCATTACCACATACAGGTCGTCAGACAATTACAAGTTCAAACTTCACTCAGGACGCAAGAATAAAAACATCTCTAATGCAGTGCAGAGTTTCAGCGTCATCTTGTGACCCTAATCTGAGGAAAGACATTCTTGCCATAGAGGGAGTACAGAGAAGGTTCACCAGCCTGATTCCTGGGATGGCAGGACTTTCATATAAAGAAAGACTGGATAGACTCGGCTTGTACACACTAGAATTTAGAAGATTGAGGGGGGATCTTATAGAAATTTACAAAATTCTTAAGGGGTTGGACAGGCTAGATGCAGGAAGATTATTCCCGATGTTGGGGAAGTCCAGGACAAGGGGTCACAGTTTAAGGATAAGGGGGCAGTGTTTTAGGACCGAGATGAGAAAATCATTTTTTACACAGAGAGTGGTGAATCTGTGGAATTCTCTGCCACAGAGGGTAGCTGAGGCCAGTTCTTTGGCTATATTTAAGAGGGAGTTAGATGTGGCCCTTGTGGCTAAAGGGATCAGAGGGTATGGAGAGAAGGCAGGTATGGGATACTGAGTTGGATGATCAGCCATGATCATATTGAATGGCGGTGCAGGCTCGAAGGGCCGAATGGCCTACTCCTGCACCTATTTTCTATGTTTCTATCTCACAACGCTGTATCAAAAACTAGGGGTGTTATCCCTGTTCTGGCCAACATTTATTCTTAAATCAGTGTATGGACTGCCATTACAACCTAGCCAAATGCGGAAACTTGCCGTGTGCACACTGGTTTCCATTACTGCACAAGCTGTGATTAAAAGGTACTTCATTGGCTGTAAGCTTAAGGATATTGCAATAGACTTTACATTTACTAAATAATGTAATGCATGTTTCTTTTTCTTTTCAGGTAATGGAATCAGAATACCATTACCAACCCACAATATCTCGCAAACTTCGTAAAATGTGGATTATATTCTAAAATTTTCATTCGCTACATAATGGAAACACTCCAGATATTTCATCTACTTTTATGGAAGTTTTTAATGGCCTTAAACACCCATATGAGCTGGTTTACTGCTATTATTAAAGGGGCTTATATTACACTTTAGCATCAATGCATTCATCATAGTACTAAAATAGTACAGAAAGAAAATAAAATTCAAAGCATTTCTGGATATTATACAACCATGGCAAAATAATTCATATGTGCAGGGCACAAAGCGACTTTTAAGTAGGTTCCAGAGAACTAAATGTTCCTCCAGAAACCAAAGCTGGCATAATAATTACAGGAAATGTCTTTAAATACGATCTACCTGTAACTTAAATAAGGAACATAAAACAGTAGAGTACGGGAAGGGCCCCACAGTCCACAATGTTTGTGCCAAACATAATGCCTAGTTATACTGGTCTCACCTGCCTGTACATGATCCATGTCCCTCTATTCCCTTCATTTCCATGTGACAGGGATACTGATTGTGGATGATTAGCCATGATCACATTGAATGGCAGTGCTGGATTGAGGGGCCGAATGGCGTACTTCTGCAGCTTGTGTCTATTGTCTAGTGCCTAACTAAAAGCCTCTTAACTATCGCTATCTTATCCGCCTCCACCACTAACTCCGGCAATGCGTTTCAGGCCCCCACCACAATTATCCCCAACATCTCCATTAAACTCTCCCCCTCTCACCTTATAGGTGAGCCCTCTAGAATTGAACATTTCCACCCTGGGAAATAGGAACTAGTTGAAATGATAAAGAGACAACAGAGGTCAGACAGTGACTGGGGGAGAAGCAGAGTACCGTTTCTGGTCAAGAACTGTTCATCAAAACTGTAAAAAAAATCTCACACTAACAATATTTAGGTGAACCATTTGTCAAAAAACAGCAGTCAAGGAAATGTAGCGAGGAAAAGAACAAAAGGGCAAAATGGGACGAAAGTGGAAAGAATCAAATATTATTTCTTGCAAGATCTTACTGAAAAGACAAATTGAGTCATAGTCAGAGAGTGATACAGTGTGGAAACAGGCCCTTCGGCCCAACTCGCCCACACCGGCCAACAATGTCCCAGCTACACTAGTCACACTTGCCTGCGCTTGGCCAATTCCCTCCAAACCTGTCCAATCTATGTACCTGTCTGTTTCTTAAACATTGGAGCAGTCCCAGCCTCAACCACCTCCTCTGGCAGCTTGTTCCATACACCTACCACCCTTTGTGTGAAAACGTTACCCGTCGGATTCCTAATAAATCTTTTCCCCTTCACCTTGAACCTACGTCCTCTGGTCCTCGATTCCCCTACTCTGGGCAAAAGACTCTGTGCATCTACCCGATCTGTTCCTCTCATGATTTTGTATACGTCTAAGATCTCCCCTCATCCTCCTGCGCTCCATCGAATAAAGATCCAGCCGACTCAACCTCTTCCCAAAGTTCACACCCTCTAGTCCTGGCCACATCCTTGTAAATCTTGTCTGAACCCTTTCAAGCTTGACAATATCTTTCCTATAACATGGTCACCAATGTCTTATACAGCTGCAACATGACCTCCCAATATCTATAATACTCTGACTAATGAAGGCCAAAGAGCCAAAAGCCTTTTTGACCAACTTATCTACCTGCAACTCGACTTTCAAGGAACCATGTACCTGTACTCCTAGATCCCTCTGCTCTACAACACTACCCAGAGGCCTACCATTTACTGTGTAGGTCCTGCCCTTGGTCGACGTCCCAAAATGCAGCACCTCACACTTCTCTGTATTAAATTCCATCAACCATTCCTCTGCCCACCTGGCCAATTGATCCAGATCCTGCTGCAATCGTTCACAACCATCTTCACTATCTGCAAAACAACTAACTTTTGTATCATCAGCAAACTTGCTAATCTTGCCCCGTATGTTCTCATCCAAATCATTGATGTAGATGACAAACAGTAACGGGCCCAGCACCGAACCCTGAGGCACGCCACTAGTCACTGGCCTCCTGTCCGAGAAGCAACATTCCGCCATCACCCTCTGCTTCCTTCCATGGAGCCAATTTTCTATCCATTCAGCTATCTCTCATTGGATCCCATGCGATCTAACCTTCCAGAGCAGCCTACCATGCGGAAGCTTGTCGAATGCCTTACTGAGGTCCGCGTACACAACATCTACAGCTCTGCCTTCATTAACCTTTTTGGGCACGTCTTCAAAAACATCAATCAGATTTGCGTGACACGACCTCCCACGTACAAAACCATTCTGATTATCCCTAATCAGCCCTTGCCCATCCAAATGCCTGTATATCCTATCCCTCAGAATACTCTCCAGTAACTTACCAACTACAGATGTTAAGCTCCCCGGCCTATAGTTCCCAGCATTTTCCCTGCAGCCCTTCTTGAAAACAGGCACAACATTTGTCACCCTCCAGTCTTCCGGCACCTCTCCTGTATTTACGGACGACTTGTAAATTTCAACCAGGGTTCCCGCAATTTCCTCTCTAGTTTCCCACAATGTCCACGGATATATCAGATCAGGTCCTGGAGATTTATCTACCTTCAAACACAACGGTACCTTCAGTACTTCTTTGACGGTAACCCTGACTGCTCTCATGACACTTCCAGTGACTGCTCCAATTTCCTCCGTCCTACTGCCTTTCTCCTCAGTAAATCTCCTCCTCAGAGGAGAAATACTCATTTAGGACCTTGCCCATCTCCTGTGGCTCCACACAGAGGTTTGATCCTGAGAGGTCTCACTCTCTCTCTAGTTACCCCTTTCCCACTGATGTATTTATCAAATCTTTAGGGATTGTCCTTACTGCCACCCACCAGAGCTATCTCCTGGCCCCTTTTAGCCCTTCTGATTTCCTTTTTTAGTTTACTTCTTAGTTTCCGAAACTCCTCCAGGGATGCACTTGATCCCAGCTGCCTATACCTGTCCGATGCATCCCTCTTGTTTTTGACTGACATCTCAATTTCCCTCGTCAACCAAGCTTGCTTACCTTTTCCTGCTTTGCCCTTCACTCTAACAGGAACATACACATCCTGAGCTTTCTTCAGTACACTTTAAAAACATCCCACTTGCCCGATGTTCCTTTCCCCTCGAATAACCTGCTCCAGTCAACTTGAGCGAGACCTTCTCTCATACCCTCAAAGTTGGCCTTACCCCAGTTGAGCATTTTAACGTGAACCCTCTCCATATCTATCTTAAAGGGCCTGTCCCACTTATGCAATTTTTCTGCGACTTGCCAGCACCCGTCATAGTCGCAGCAGGGTGCCGAAAATTTTCAAAATGTTGAAAATCCAGCAGCGACCAGAAAAAGGTAGGACTCTTTGGGCCACTACTCACGACCATCCAGACGTCACCCCGCGCACATCACGTGCATTTGAATTTTGTTTCGCTTCACTCCCATGAGTATAAACTTCTCATTTAGTTCTACATGACTACAGTCTAAGAATAAAGGGGAGGCCATTTAAAACTGAGACGAGAAAAAACTTTTTCACTCAGAAGTTGTGAATTTGTGGAATACTCTGCCACAGAGGGCAGTGGAGACTAATTCACTGGATGAATTTAAAAGAGAGTTAGATAGAGCTCTAGGGGCTAGCGGAATCAAGCGATATGTGGAGAAGGCAGGCACGGGTCACTGATTGTGGATGATCAGCCATGATCACAATGAATGGCAGTGCTGGCTTGAAGGGCCTAATGGCCTCCTCCTGCACCTATTTTCTATGTTTAAAAGTTACGAGTGTTTTATTGTCATATGTACCCAAGCAGAACAAAGAGATTCTTACTTGCAGTAGCAGCACACCTGCTTTGTAAACTCAGTAATCAATAGATAATATGATAATCAAACAAAATAAAGTTCAATAAATATGCAAACCAATATAGTGCAAAAACAAAAAGTCCAAAATCCCTAGTGCAACCTGGGCAGTTTGTAGTTTAGCTGGAGCACATGGTGTTCAATAGCCTGATGACTGTGAAGAAACTGTCTCTGAACCTGGACGTTACCTTTTCCAGACATTCCCCCTCGTACCCAAAACCCAGTGCTCATTTCTGCACCTCTATCAAGACCAAACTCAACACATTTTTGTGGGGGTTCCAATTACATAATTTAAGTCTTGTGATAATGCCACCACAGTTTTTTTCATAATCGATGTGGCAGAAAAATGCATGCCAATCTCGCTTTACAATCTGTACTTCAACCCAAATACCACCAACCCTGGTTGTGTGGCAAATAAATTCTATCTATCTAGAGTGCCCACACTTCTACAGTGTCTTTCCCAGAAAACCTGGAAGTCGCAGTAATGTGAATGACGTGCAAATGTGTCTCTAATGGCTCTGCACGCCAATTTCTTCTTATCAAACAAGGTGCGTAACAAATAAAACCCTGATGTTTCCCAAGCTGTCACTTTAATGGGTTCTGTCTTGAAATGATAGCTAGTCAAAGCTACTTCAGAACTCACTGTTCAGTCGTGCTAGATTCTCAAGATACGCGACAGTGCCTATTTTGAGTACTGTGTCAACCATATTTTTGCTGCTGTCGCTCACTATAAGATGTATGAGTACAATCAGATGCAAAGTGCAAGCTGCCATCTCGTTTGGAATTTCCCATTCCCAATCAAGTGTCTCATCCTTTGACGAACTCAAGCAGTACTGCAGTTCCCTTGAATTCATAGAACTTAATGGGACTGCAATGCAGGTAGAACATAAGTACTCTGTTCAGGCTCAGTTGGAACCTGTCTCTATCACTCAATGCTCTGATTCAATGTTCTTTAGTCAGAGGGAGGAGAATCTGTGGAATTCTTTGCCACAGAAGGCAAATATCAATGTATATTTTGAAGGCAGAGTTAGATAGATTCTTGTTTATAGCGGGTGTCAGAGGTTATGTGGAGAAGGCAGGAGAATGGGTTTAAGAGGGAACGATGGATCAGCCACAATTGAATGGCGGAGTAAACTTGATGGGCCGAATGGTCTAATTCTACTCCTATCACATAAATTTATGACTCCAATCTAACTTCTTAATCCAACATGTTGTTTAAGAAGGAACTGCAGATGCTGGAAAATCAAAGGCAAACAAAATTGCTGGAGAAACTCAGCGGGTGCAGCAGCATCTATGGAGCGAAGGAAATAGGCAACGTTTCGTGCCGAAACGTTGCCTATTTCCTTCGCTCCATAGATGCTGCTGCACCCGTTGAGTTTCTCCAGCATTTTTGTGTACCTTCTTAATCCAACATAACTGCTGCTTTTATTCATTGTCTTCTATGTTAATTCGAGCAATGATTTTTTTTTTAAAAAGCTATTTCAAAATATATTGGTTGTTCACTCAATAAATTGTTGTACCTTGCTTACAACGTTTGACACGTGAAAAATAACTAGATTTAAGTTTTCATACTCATCATTTCGAAAATGAGTGCTATTTTTTATATATGTGGTTTACATAGCCCAATTATTTTGTTAGCTTTTGTTTTTAAATTGATGGCTGCTGGCATTTAATATTCTTCCTCTATTTCGAAAGTTTAAAAGTGCACAACCAAAGCAGAATATATTACCTAATATTTAATACATGTTTAATAGGCTTGTTTGGTTGCAGGCAATGACCTTGAGTGGATATTCTTCTAAGAAGTCAGAATGCAAACAAAATGACCCAGAGGACAGTGAGAGGGACATTTTCTATTCAACTTATACAAGTGTTTTTTAACCGCACAATTTAATAATTCAGAGATGGCCAAGGAAGATAATCTCCAGCCTTCAACTCTCTTTATTAAATTGTGGCTGTAATTATGGCAAAAGACGTGCAGTTTCCCCTCAGGTAGTTTGATCTACAAAGAGTTGCAAGGAAGAATGATTGTGAATTATAAATAGAAAATCACATTCATACTGCATAATTAAAATACATTTTTTTTTAAATTACTTGCTCATTATTAATTTACGACATGAGAAAATACAGGATTCATGAATTCCAAGGTGGACACAAAATGATGGAGTAACTCAACGGGGCAGGCAGCATCTCTGGAGAGAAGGAATGGGTTCTCCCCAGAGATGCTGCCTGTCCCGCTGAGTTACTCCAGCATTTTGTGTCTACTTTCGATTTAACCTAGCATCTGCAGTTCTTTCCTACACATTCATGAATTCCACCTGTTTCCGCAAAACTTGGATCTTCCTCACTGTGGAAGATAATTTTTAAAAATCAGCTGCTTGAAACCTGGGCTAATAATTATTAAGTACCACTTGGTAATACACACCACTTACTAAGAGTCCTGCAGATTGTTATTACCCATTTAATCTAAAAGGATGCCCATTCATTAATGGTATTTTTAATTGCCTCTGCTGCTTACGCATAGGCATTCATAGGCAAAATTCTGCAAATTATGAAAATTTGAAATAAAATATATGTGCCAAAAATACCAAACCGGTCAGTCAAGAACAATGAAGAGAAAGATGTTAGTTGAAGCCTCGGTCCTTTTTGCTCATTTCCTCACACAATGCTTTTTCCTCCAAAACCATTGTGGTAACTCAAATCTTTTAGATTGGTACCTGGCATTTCTTGAAAATGTAACAATGTTTGTCCAAGAAAATAAGCAACCTGTCAACAGATGTTGGCTGCTTGCAACTGTGCAATAAGTCTCAGGGACATATTCCCTTTATCATATATCTGCAGATGGCTCAATTGTAATCATGTATTGTCTTTCCGCTGACTGGTTAGCATGCAACAAAAGCTTTTTACTGTACCTCGGTACACGTGGCATTACACTAAACACAAACATATTCTTAATTAAAATCAATCAATTATGCAGTTCACTACATAATGTCTGTCCTCACCTTCTCCATCATGGTCTGGTTTGGCTCAGCCACCAAGAATGACATCCGGAGGCTGCAGCGCATCGTTCGATCAGCCGAGAAGGTTATTGGCCGCAACCTTCCACACTCCCCCCCCAGTGATGAACTGTAGACTGCAAGGGCCAGGAAGCGAGTGGGTAAGATCATCTCTGACCCCTCTCACCCTGGCCATAAACTCTTTGAAGCACTTCCCTCTGGAAGGCAACTCCGGAATGTCAAAGCTGCCACAGCCAGACATAAAAACAGCTTTGTTCCATAGAAACATAGAAAATGGGTGCAGGAGGAGGCCATTCGACCCTTCGAGCCAGCACCATTCGCCATTCAATATGATCATGGCTGATCGTCCCCAATCAATAACCCATGCCTGCCTTCTCCCCATATCCCTTGATTCTACTAGCCCCTAGAGCTCTCTCTAACTCTCTCTTAAATCCATCCAGTGATTTGGCCTCCGCCTCCACTGCCCTCTGTGGCAGGGAATTCCACAAATTCACAACTCATTTTCTCACCTCAGTCTTAAATGGCCTCCCCTTTATTCTAAGACTATGACCCCTGGTTCTGCTCGCCCAACATTGGGATGATTTTTCCTGTATCTAGCTTGTCCAGTCCCTTTATAATTGTATATGTTTCTATAAGATATCCCCTCATCCTTCTAATCTCCAGTGAATACAAGCCTAGTCTTTTTAATCTTTCCTCATATGACAGTCCCGCCATCCCAGGGATCAATCTCGTGAACCTGTGCTGCACTGCCTCAATCACAAGCAGTAGCTCTACTCAACAGCCAAAAGCCTCCTTTTGCTCTGGTATTTTATTTCATTCTTCACACGTTTAAATTATGCTATATTTTTATTGTCTACTGTATATCGTGTTGTTATCCGTGCGAGCAAAGCACCAAGGCTAATTCATTGTATGCATACATATTTGGCTGATAACATTTATTTAATTCGATACAATATTCAATTCAATGCATCTACAACAAGGAAATAGTCTCACTACATCCTAACAGAGCAAACGTGTATCTCAAACAGAATAAGGTAATGTTTGAATGTTGACAGACACAAAATGCTGGAGTAACTCAGTGGGGGACAGGCAGCATCTCTGGATAGATGACGTTTCGAGTCGAGACCCTTCTTCAGACCTTGATCCGAAAAGTTACTTGTTCCATCTATCCAGAGATGCTGCCTGTCCCGCTGAGTTACTCCAGCATTTTGTGTCTATCTTCAGTGTAAATCAGCATCTGCAGTTCTTTCCTACTCACTGTTTGAACGTTACTCTTTTGAATTTGTTCAAGAGTCAATAGTAAACTTTGTATCTGTTCAGCAGCAACCTTGAAAAAATAGATTTTTCTTTCCTGGATTCTTTATTTCACAGCTTGAAGGAAGCATTTTTTCTGGAGGCAAAACCACACAATACGTTCAGAATGTTTAATTGAGGACTCGCGCTGTCCTGTCCAAACACCGATTGTACTGCAAATTATTCCTTTTAGGTTAGATAGGATCTTGAATAATGTTTATGTCAAGGAACCTTGAGATTCTTGCTTCTTGAAAATTTCAAGAAAATGTAATTTTCATGTTGCTAAGATCCTGTGGATATGAAACGGGTAAATGATATGCCCACGTCACTGTGGCATGAACTGATGCTGTCAGAATCCTGAAAGCAGTATTATGTACCAAAGGGTTGGTTTTAATTTGAGCCTTATATTGCAATAATAAACTCACCCCTGTGTATGAAGATTTTATTTGATTTTAAAATTAATACAAGTAATATAACGCAAGGTTCACTTAATTAAAATTGAAAATTGCTTTATACCCAGGGAAAACATGTTCATTAATTCACATCACGGCTTTAATCTAGTTTCTAGTCATGTTATGCAGGAATATTAGCAATATGATACCATATTTAGTGAGACAAAAACATTTAATTGAAGTTTTTTTTTTAAACCCAAGTTTGTGGGTAAAATGAACAAGCTGCGTTATGGATTATGTGGAATACATTTAGCTGAACAGCTGGATAAACATTACACCTGTTAATGCACTTTGTGTATTTCATTTTACATTTGACATTTAAAATGTTAATGAAGCTGAGTGGCAGACATCAGCAAGCAATAGAATGGAGATAAACTTTCAACATAAATCCAGGGGCATCAATAGAATTCAAGACAAACAACCTCCATTAGTAAGTCACATAGAACATCCGGAGTCAACAAAATAGAAGGGTCCCGATTTGAGATATATTGACAGTCATCCTAAGGTCATCACACAACAAAAGGATACTCTTCTAGATTGGAAAGGAAATAGAAAACGGTGGAAATAGACAGCACATCAAGCAGTGCCTTTACAGAGAGTAATATTCAACATGTTCAAACCAAAACCCTTTGTGGAAATATAAAAATGTTCAAGCTATTTTTGGTTGCAAGCTGAACATTGGACTATTAAAACTCATGCAACATCAGAGACATTTGGGGCTGCAGGTGTGATTAACAGTTATTGATAAGGCAGGTGTGATCCTGCACTTCGTAAAGAAGATGAATAGAGGACAAAATCTCAGGAGCATTGCAAAAGTAATGAACAGTACGTTGATAATTGAGGAGTAAACAACAGTAGGTGCCTAATCTGCATACAAAAGAGGAAAAATAAGATGAAAACACATTGACCAGAAGCTGTAACTCCATTCCTCTCACCACAGCTGCTGCTTTACCTGCCTTGTATTTTGAATGAATGAATGAAAAGTTTAATGGCCAAGTATTCACTTACAAGGAATTTGCCTTGGTGCTCCGCCCACAATTGACAACATGACATACAGTGACAGTTAGGGATGACACATCAAACATTAAACATTAATAATAAAACATTATCGATTAACTTTAATTCCAGGATTCACTTTAGACTCAGATACAGCGTGGAAACATGCCCTTTGGCCCATCAAGTCCACGCTGACCAGTGGCCCCCATAGACTAACACTATCCTACACACACGGGACAGTTAAAAATGTTACTGATGCCAATTAACCTACACACTTGTATGTCTTTGGAATGTGTGAGGAAACCGGAGCACCTGGAGAAAACCCACGTGGTCAGATGGAGAAGGTACAAACTCCGTACAGGCAGCACCCGTAGTCAGGAACAAACATGGGTACCTGGTACTGAGAGGCAGCACCTCTACTGCTGCACCACTTTTATTCTAAATAACATTCAGCCTCAGGTGGAAAACAGGTTTTGAAGAGGATGCAGCAGATATTTTTCAGCATGGATCCACAGATAGTTGATTTATTACTTCAGAAACTAATTTTATTCTTCAAGCACAGAAAATAAATGAAAGCGAGATGACAAATCGGTACAGCTGTAAACAAAATAAATGATTTTGCAAATAGGGCCAAAGGGCACAAAAGTAGAGATTCATAATAAATCTATAAAAATTGTTTCATTAGCTCCAATGGAATATTATGTCCAATTAAGGGACTTCTCCCTTTGGAAGGTCAAAGACAGAGCGCAGAAGATATTTATTTACAGCATTTAAATGTTATAACTGCGATGCAACATACTCAGGCTCGGCAGATAGCAAAGGCTGCTGTTTCTCTGGGATAAGCTGTCTAGATGAACAATTTCACAACCTTCAGTACTTTTGATTGTATTGATTGAAAGATACAACATGAAACCAGGCCCTCGGTCAACGTCGACCATCGATCAGCCACTCACTCTAGTTCTAGATTATCCCACTGTTCGCATCCTCTCTCTACACACAATGAGCAATTTACAGAGGACGATTATTCTACAAACCTGCACTTCTTTGCAAAGTGGGAAGAAATTGGAGTACCTGGAGGAAATACATGTGGGCACAGGGAGAGCATGCAAACATGCTGTCTTTGAGCACCCGAGGTCAGGATCGAACCCGGGTCTCTGGCACTACAAGGCAACAGCTCCGAGTTGTGCCTCTGTACCGCCCTTCTACTGTATGTGATCAGGTGCTACAGTGTTTGCAGCATCTAAAAATTCTACTGCAGGATGTTGCATGATGCACTTGCAGGAGGCATCTTCTCGTTCAGTCACGGGACAATGAAAAGAGGTGAAAGAGTTTATCAACGCATGGTCCAAAGTGTACACAGATCTTGGAACCAAAGAATTGCAAGCATATTAAAACGTGGCAACTTCTTTGTAAGTTGTGTTGCCAAGGTCCTCTGTAAATTCTTAATGAAGGATCAGTACACCACCAGAATAAATTTAAGCAATTGTGGAACTTTGCACAATTGCAAGAGTATTCCTGTTTAAGAAGGAAATGCAGATGCTGGAAAATCGAAGGTACATAAAAAAGCTGGAGAAACTCAGCGGGTGCAGCAGCATCTATGGAGCGAAGGAAATAGGCAACGTTTCGGGCCGAAACCCTTTGAAGAAAATAGGCAACGTTTCGGGCCGAAACCCTTCGGAAATAGGCAACGTTTCGGGCCGAAACCCTTTGGGTTTCAGCCCAAAACGTTGCCTATTTCCTTCACTCCATAGATGCTGCTGCACCCGCTGAGTTTCTCCAGCTTTTTTGTGTACCTGCAAGAGTATTCCTATTTTGCATTGGTGTCATTTTGTACAATTTCAGCATTGGCTTTTAGAAAGCTAATTGTTGTACGGGCAACACAGGTTTTCTTCCTAGATGCAGCAGCTCTGACTTGTGCCACTGTATTGGTGTGGTGAATCTGTGGAACTCTCTGCCACAGAGGGTAGTTGAGGCCAGTTCATTGGCTATATTTAAGAGGGAGTTAGATGTGGCCCTTGTGGCCAAGGGGATCAGAAGGTATGGAGAGAAGGCAGGTACGGGATACTGAGTTGGCTGATCAGCCATGATCATATTGAATGGCGGTGCAGGCTCGAAGGGCCGAATGGCCTACTCCTGCACCTAATTTCTATGTTCTATGTTTCTATGTATTGTCCCTCTCTCTTATCCTACCCCCATAGTGTCTCAACATACTCTGTTCTGGGCAAACAATACATGCCTATGTTCTAATGCAGAAAGAATTAGCAAAGTGCTTCGATGCTAAATAGATGGAAACCCTTTACATGATTACTAATTCCTGAGCGGGTATATATATTTAAAAATCTGAGTAAATAAACGTAATTTGAAGCATCTTAAACATGTACAGTTGTCAATCCACCTGCGCTGAGAAAATAAAGAATATCGTGGATCACCCTATGAGCAATCCATTCATACCATGTCCAATGTTATCCAAATACCAAGCATTTTGTTGTGCTCTGGACCCTGAAGCCATAATCAATACCCATCCTGACTGGAATTAACCAGTTCTGAAGAAAGGTCCCAACTCAAAACGTCACCAAATCCATTTTCTCCGGGGATGCTGCCTGACCCTCCGAGTTATTCCAGCATTTTGTGTCAATTCTTTCTAGAGTCTCATCATTCCAATTTCGTACAGGCACTCATCCAATCTCATTCCACTCGTCTGGAAAAATTGTGTAGATGATGTTATTATCCATTTATGAACAAGTGGTTACTTGAATTTATTTTAGTTTCTTATAGATTTTATGTAGTATTAATAAGATTAAAGCAGTGGCTTATGATGAGAGATTGATATGATTAGCTCACCATCTGTCGTGCACTATTACAAAATTTAAGATTGTGCACTTTGGTGATCTCTCCACTTAACATCAAGATGCATATCTTTCTTGGTGAAGTGCTTGCAGGCTGCTCTGAATTGTCTTATGGACTCCTGACGCTTGTACTGATTCTTCAAAAAAACACCCTTTAAAGATGACCAGATATCAAATAAATCCATCAATGCCCAGGTGCGAGGTGTCTCATCAATAACCAGGCAAGGCTCATGATTAGGCGATTACTTGGATATGTGAAAGACAACCGCTCATCTCATATTTCAGTGACTTGCCTGCATATAGATTGCCTGCCAAGCAGGAAGCCATCTGATGAGATTGCCCCCACTCAGCAAGATTGAAACAACAAAATCGACAGAAAAAGCTGGAGTAACTCAGCGGGTCAGACAGCATCTCTGGGGAAAAGGAATAGTTGATATTTTGGGTCGAGACCCTTCATCAAGCTTAATGTGGGGGGCATAGTGATGCAGCTGGTAGACTCACAATGCTAGAGACCCGGGTTTAATCCTGACCTGGGTGCTGTCTTTAGGGAGTTTGCATATTCTCCCTGTGACTGCATGGGTTTCCTATGGATGCCCCAGAAGTAATGTGAATGGGTGATTTGTGGCAATATGGATTTGGTGGGCCGAAGGGCCTGTTTCCATGATTTATCTTAAACTGAACAAGCTCATGTCTGTATTTTAAGTGCAAAAACGTTGGGGAGGGTCCCTAAGCATTGTAATATCCTTGTATAAGTGGATTTTACTTGACATCTATATTACCCAATGATAATGTTAATTCCTCCTATGTGCACAGTGGCTCAGTAGACGCACTTCTTGTGCTGATTTCAAAGGCTGTTGGCTCAAAGACAGGATGCACGATCTGGAATTAGACTTGAGGTTTTCATTGCCATTTACATGAGACAAATTGATGCTCTATCTCACGGTACTATTCACAGGAAAAGGGGGATAACTCCCATTGTCCCAAAGGCCAGCCAATAAATGCCACTAATAAACAATCAGAATCACATTGTGTATGAAGGAACTGCAGATGCTGGTTTAAACCAAATTGGTGTTGCTCGGAGTTTCCTGAGTGCAAATCGACCGCTGTATTTCTTGCATCATGACAATAACTAAAGGTAAACGGTATCTCGTTGCACTTATATGCAATGACAATAAAATATATTATTATTATTATATTGGCTGCAATGTGCTTGAACTTTCCTGAATTTAAGATTGCTATACAGTTACAAGCAAAGTTAATTTTCAATACAAGGAAGTGATTATGGGATAGATATTTAAAAATAAATTTGTACTTAATTGTTCAAAACTTTGCCATC
The DNA here is from genome assembly GCF_028641065.1 of Leucoraja erinaceus. Lineage (NCBI taxonomy): Eukaryota > Metazoa > Chordata > Chondrichthyes > Rajiformes > Rajidae > Leucoraja > Leucoraja erinaceus. The sequence goes on from NC_073390.1 coordinate 48,606,209, forward strand.
ATGCCAACATGAAATTATCTTGCCAATAATACTGGAAACATTGTTAAATTTATATTCATGTGCATTTGATTTTATCAAACTATCTGTCCACAGGTTCACAGAAGTGGGTGTAATTATTATTAATGCAAGAATTGGAATTCACGAGGTTGACAGGAAAGAAATTGATGCAAAATAATTTTTAATTCACAAATTTTCTCCAGATGAGTCGGGATATATGGGGTCATTATTTTGCTTGAAGTCACAAACAAAACACTTTGTTGATTATACGTTGCTCTCAAGTCTAATGCATTAAAGTATTAATGTTTTGATTGCTATGGATTAAAAGAAAATCAAATGTATTTGTTAATAAAACTGGTTTTCAGCTATTTTAAATTTCCCAAGGTCCCACGTGTGATAATCATTCATTGACCTACAATCAGGATATTTGGCATTTAAAAGGAAACTCAAAACATTTTATCCTCTATTCCGGAGACAATTCTCCAGAGAGAAGGAAATACAAGTTGAAGCCCAATTGACCAGAAAATTGGGCAACTGAGTGCAAGATGATCTTGAGAGGTTCCATCTTCTTCCACACAAAACCTTTTAAATACATCTTGAAAACATAAAAGACCTTTATATTGAAGCATCAAATAACTACATAAACTCATAGTTCCAGCTTTGTTAGTTTATCGATTAGCTTGTCTTCTATTACAAGGCCATGGAAGACCAGTGTGGTGTTGAAATTAACCATAATTAAATCTGAAAAGTCAGGTCCATGGAGAGGTGGGGGTGCAAGGGGGGGGGGGGCGTGTGTCGAGAATTACAAGGACCCCTCAGGTTTTACTTCAGATTCAAGCTATAAACTGATAGAACAGAATGGTGAAAGAAGTACCTGGAGATGCTGGTTCACACCAAAGATAGACACAAAATGCTGGAGTAACTCAGCGGGTCAGACAGCATCTCTGGAGAAAATGAATAGGTGACGTTACGGGTCGAGACCCTTCTTCAGACAGAATGCACAGAATGGTATTGCACATGTGATCAGGTGCTGGAGTCTTTGTGGCATCTAAAAATTCTACAGCATGATGTTCCATGATGAAAGTGACTCCACTTACAGGAGGCATCGCCTCGTTCAGTCACGGGACCATGAATAGAGGTGAGGGAGTTTATCAACGCATGGCCTAAAATGTACACAGACCTTGGAAGGAAAGAATTGCGCGCATAATGAAACGTGGCAACATCTCTGTAAGTTGTGTTGCCAAGGTTCTTTATAAATTCTAAATGCAGGATCAGTACAAAAAACGTTAGCAATTGTGGAACTCTGCACAATTGTAGGAGCGATCATTTCCATCAGTTCGCTGTGCGTTGCTATCATATTGTACAGTTGCAGTACTAGCCTTTAGAAGGCTAATAACAGAATTGGCAGTACAGGTTTTCTTAATAGATGCACCCGTTATTATGCCACATGCTTCACTTAGGGATTTTTTTTTTAAATAAGATTTCCCACGAATAAGTAACGTTTTTTATCTGATTTTAAAATCTGTATTACATGTTATGGACAAAACTAATTAAGATTTTTCACTGCTGATAACCTAACTTCAATTTTTAATTTTGTTACATGGATGAAAATATAGTATGAAATAATTAATCTGACCAAGTCTTAATTGGGCACCACTTTAAAAACAACTCATGGTAGGGCAGGGAAGATGAAGAAACATGCGACATAAAAAGCAGTAATATTTTTCAATTGTATGTACTTCTTTGATACAAAAATAAAGATCATTAATTATTTGATACCTATAGTACATACACAATTTAAATGGATCTGTCTTTTTGTTTCATCCCAAAGGTTCTCTCTGTAGAGTAACCATAGAAACAGGACAAAAATCGATCAAGCTCCCCTTTCAAGACACTGCTTCAAACCTTATTGCCAAAAGGTCAAATATATTGGGGAAGAAGACAAGGCACCTGGCAGGTGACATGCAGTCAATTTACACTCGCCATTTATACTGACTGAGCAGTACATCAGCAGGATGAGCAATTACTGTGGACATATAATTCATGCATGAGAACCCAGAGTGGTAGCTGGTCATGTCCCAGGAGATAACTGAAAATAACAAGTGTATCCTTTCACTTTACACAGCTGCTGATTCCCAAATGCTATGGAATATGCGGCACTTCAAAATGTCAAGTGGTCAAATGTAAATTAATGCAGATTGTGTGGTTTTTTGTTTCCATTCCATAAAGCACTGTAAGTGTGTAGGAGGAGCAGTGTAGTAATGTACTGGAACTGATGAGATGAAGGTAAGTGTTTGGCACAGTGAGCATTAATAACTGGTCAAAATGTATTTTGTTTGATGATGAAGCAAACAAGCACTTAGAGAAACCAAATTTATCTTCCCTTGTTTAGCTTTGGTTGCATATTTAATAATAATAATATGACGGTATTTTAAATTTTACATTTAGGATATATATTGGTGTGGTTTATGCATTTGCAAAACCATGGAAATTAAACACCAGGATTGTATATTGAGTAGAAGCATTCAAGGGAGCAGGGAGCCTTCAAGATTATATAAATCAGGTAACAATTATTTATATCTGCATCTTAAACCTTGAGCTATATACTATAGTTCTGCATTACATGGAGCTTCAAAAATGTAGTATACACCATGTCACCAAGTGTGCTAAAATATACAAAAAGAGCATACTCTATGATAATGCTACTCTTAAGAATGGCGGAACTGATTTTATTATTACCAAATGTTCTGAGTAACCCCACATTTTTCAATTGTAGCACTTTCTTCTTGCTGCCAGGCAGAAACAAAGGTACATACTCTCCAGAAGAGATAGAGGAGAGTCAACTATAATAATTTGAGGAAGGACATCCTTGTGATTGAGGCAGTGCAGCGTAGGTTCAGGAGATTGATCCCTGGGATGGCGGGACTGTCATATGAGAAAAGATTGAAAAGACTAGGTTTGTATTCACTGGAGTTTAGAAGGATGAGGGGGAATCTTATAGGAACATATACAATTATAAAAGGACTGGACAAGCTAGATGCAGGAAAAATGTTCCCAATGTTGGGCCAGACCAGAACCAGGGGCCACAGTCTTAGAATAAAGGGAAGGTCATTTAAGACTGAGGTGAGAAAAAACTCTTTCACCCATTGAGTTGTGAATTTATGGAATTCCCTGCCACAGAGGGCAGTGGAGGCCAAGTCACTGGATGGATTTAAGAGAGTTCGATAGAGCTCTGGGGGTTACTGGAATCAAGGGATACGGGGAGAAGGCAGGCATGGGTTATTGGTAAGGGGACGATCAGCCATGATCACAATGAATGGCGGTGCTGGCTCGAAGGGCCGAATGGCCTCCTCCTGCACCTATTTTCTATGTTTCTAATAGATGGAAGAAAACTATTGAGCTGATGGACAGTCAGAATTGCTTAGATTTCCTGCCTCCTGTGCTGTGACAAGTCTTTGATTCCATGGTTGTAAAAGCAAAATAAATTGCAGGATGCTTGAAATCTAGAGGAAATAGGAAATAAGACGAAGATTTGGGGGAAACAAGGAACTGCAGATGCTAATAGAAAAATAGAAACATAGAAATTAGGTGCAGGAGTAGAGGCCATTCGGCCCTTCAAGCCTGCACCGCCATTCAATATGATCATGGCTGATCATACAACTCAGTATCCCGTACCTGCCTTATCTCCATACCCCCTGATCCCCTTAGCCACAAGGGCCACATCTAACTCCCTCTTAAATATAGCCAATGAACTGGCCTCAACTACCCTCTGTGGGCAGAGAGTTCCAGAGATTCATCACTCTCTGTGTGAAAAACGTTCTCCTCATCTCGGTTTTAAAGGATTTCCCCCTTATCCTTAAGCTGTGACCCCTTGTCCTGGAGTTCTCCAACATCGGGAACAATCTTCCTGCATCTAGCCTGTCCAACCCCTTAAGAATTTTGTAAGTTTCTATAAGATCCCCTCTCAATCTCCTAAATTCTAGAGAGTATAAACCAAGTCTATCCAGTCTTTCTTCATAAGACAGTCCTGACATCCCAGGAATCAGTCTGGTGAACCTTCTCTGCACTCCCTCTATGGCAATAATGTCCTTCCTCAGATTGGGAGACAAAAACTGCACGCAATACTCCAGGTGTGGTCTCACCAAGACCCTGTACAACTGCAGTAGAACCTCCCTGCTCCTATACTCAAACCCTCTTGCTATGAAAGCCAACATACCATTTGCTTTCTTTACTGCCTGCTGCGCCTGCATGCCTACCTTCAATGACTGGTGTACCATGACACCCAGGTCTCGCTGCATCGCCCCCTTTCCCAATCGGCCACCATTTAGATAATAATCTGCTTTCCCGTTTTTGCCACCAAAATGGATAACCTTGTGGCGGCTCCTAAGGGTCGTGCCATTATACTGCCGAACCCCTTGGCACAGGAGTGGCGCAGTCCGGAGGCGGTCCTTAGCCGGAGGGTATAAAAGGCAGGGTTTGGGTGCCATCTTTTCCTGGTTTCGTCTTCCCCTGAACCGGGAGGAATTAAAGTAAAGTGCTTCTCAAACTTCAGACTACTTGCCTCATTTTGAGACCCACGCACTACACCCACATTTATCCACATTATACTGCATCTGCCAAACGTTTGCCCACTCACCCAGCCTATCCAAGTCACCTTGCAATCTCCTAGCATCCTCCTCTCACCTAACACTGCCCCCCAGCTTAGTGTCATCCGCAAACTTGGAGATATTGCCTTCAATTCCCTCATCCAGATCATTAATATATATTGTAAATAGCTGGGGTCCCAGTACTGAGCCTTGCGGTACCCCACTAGTCACTGCCTGCCATTGTGAAAAGGACCCGTTTACTCCTACTCTTTGCTTCCTGTTTGCCAGCCAGTTTAATTTACAAAAATGAACAAAAAGTGCTGGAGTAACTCAGTGGGTGAAGCAGCATCTCTGGAGAACAGGTATAGGTGACATTGTGAATCGGGACCCTTCTTCAGACCAATTGTGGTGGGGAGGGGTGGGTGGAGGAGAAAGAAAGCTGGAAGAGAGGAGGGGCAGGACAAAGCATGCCAGTTAATAGGTGAACACAGGTGAGGGTTTTTTTTTAAATAGGCAGATAGGATAGGATTTGGGGAATACAAAGCAGGTCAGAAGGACACACAAAAAGCTGGAGTAATTCGGTAGGTCAGACAGCATCTCTGGAGAAAAGGAATAGGTATGTGGGCAAAATAAATAAACTGACGTTTCAGGTCAATGACCTTCACTAGTATTGATGCTATGTGGAGGAAGGGTCAGAGACCTGAAATATTAATTGTTTCTTTCTCCACAGGTTCCACCTGACCCTAGTATCACCAGTATTCACTATTTTGATCTGCTAATTTCCTTGCTTCTTACGGTGAAAGTTCCAGCATAGTTCCTGCCTGTTTTTCAACAATTGGGAACCAGATCTCACAGGGTGTATTTGCCAGCAGATATTCCATTTATATAAAATGCACTGCTATGATTGGAGAAGAATATGGTTGAATCTAACGTGTGGATTTTGGAAATCCTGCACGAACATTTGCACCACAGTCCAAAGACGTCCAGGTTTGTAGGCTAATTGGCCTGGTAAAACCGTCAATTGGCCCGAATGTGTGTAGGATAGAGTTAGTGTGCTGGTCGGCGCGGACTCGGTGGGCCAAAGGGCCTGTTTCCACGCTGCATCTCTAAATTAAACTGAACAGTTCTCCCAGAAATGCATTTATCTCTTGCCCACAATTTGGAACAATTTCAAGAGTCATGATGTGCTTTGGGTATCCGAAAGTTGTAAAATACAAATGATCTTTCCTTGGTCTATTTTATGACTCAAACTTTATAGTAAGCAGCAGAGCCACAACAAAGGCTACCTATCAAGAAAGTTACCTTCCGCAGCATCAATTGCTGCAGCCCCTTGTGAATCTATGGTGTCTGCAGCAAGCGATGGTATCATATAGTTGAGGCAACCAATCACATGATGGAATTTTCAAAGATAATACACTGAGTGACCGGCACACATTTTTGCCAATATTTTGCACAGAACAAAGTTAGTAATTGGCAAAATGAAAATATAAATTTAAAAAAAAAACAGGAAACAAAAAGCAAAGTGAGTGCATGAATGAAGATTGGCAACAAAATCAATAGGAATACAGGAATACTCAGCATATAAACAGGCAAATGATTGTAGAGTCAGATTCGTACAGCATGGAAACAGGCCTTTCAGCCCAATTTACCATCACCGACTAACATGATCCATCTACACTAGTCCCACCTGCTGCGTTTGGCCCATGTCCCTCTAAACCCCTTAAGGGGTTGGACAGGCTAGATGCAGGAAGATTGTTCCCAATGTTAGGGAAGTCCAGGACAAGGGGTCACAGCTTAAGGATAAGGGGGAAATCCTTTAAAACCGAGATGAGAAGAACTTTTTTCACACAGAGAGTGGTGAATCTCTGGAACTCTCTACCACAGAGGGTAGTTGAGGCCAGTTCATTGGCTATATTTAAGAGGGAGTTAGATGTGGCCCTTGTGGCTAAGGGGATCAGGGGGTATGGAGAGAAGGCAGGTACGGGATACTGAGTTGGATGATCAGCCATGATCATATTGAATGGCAGTGCAGGCTCGAAGGGCCGAATGGCCTACTCCTGCACCTAATTTCTATGCTTCTATGTTTCTAAACCTGTTCTATCCATGCACCTGTCCAAATGTTCTTAAACATTGCAATACCACCTGCATGTAGCACGAGAAGTGAGGCTGATCAGAGATCAATAAAGTCATTTATGTCGGGGGTGTAGGTGAGGTAGAAAATGAGTACTTTACAACTGCCTTCATCTGAGATAATGCGATTGGAATCTCAATGACAGGAGATGGGGTTGAGATTGTGAATGTGAATGTACCACAGATTAAAATAGTACCAGAAAAGTTTGCAGCATTTAAACGAGATTAATTACAACATCTGGAATGGATACATTCCAGGATGCTGAGGGAATTAAGGTAGAACATTTGCAGAAGACTTGGCTGCAGTTACCAAATACCTGCAGACTCAGGAGATATAGAACGGCATATGTTACATTCTCGTTTATAAATGGGTGCATGAATAAACTAAACAGCAGTCAGCTTAATGTAGAAACAAGGAACATGCAGACCCTGCTTTTTTTTTCCAAAAAAGGTTCAAAAAAGATACAAAGTGCTGGAGTAACTCAGTGGCATCAGGCAGCATCTCTGGAGAATGTGAATAGGTGACATTTTGGGTTGGGACCCTTCTTTAGACTAAAGAATGAAAACTGGAATAGAGGACGTGCAGGGCAAAGCCTGATGGGTAATGCACCAACAAAGGAGAGGATGGCTATTCCATCGGCAGAGATAAGAAAAAACAGAAGGTGTGGGACAAAAAGATTGAGTCCTGAATTGTGAAGCAAGAAGGTAGAAATAGGTGCAGGTACAGGTCCAGGTGGGGCACAGGGTGGGGGAGGGTAGAGTGGGCGTGGTGAGGGGTGAAAAGGGAAGGTTTGCACTTATATGTAATAACTCACCTTGCCATCTCAGCAATCAGTCTAGTTAATCTTTTTTTGTACTCATTTTTAAGGTTATATACTATCTTGACCGAGGAGATCAAAATTGTACACAATGCATCCCTTCCCATCTTCTCAAACATGCAGATAATCACGGACTGCAATCATATCCTTACAGAGGGCTCCTTGCTGTCCCCTGAATGGTCTTTGCAGCCCTCTTGCACAAAGAATATTAGCCTCCTGCAATACTATTCTTCACCAGCTCGTGAGTCCCTCTGAGACCATTGGGTGAACACACCTGCTCTGACTCCATCAATGCCCCATCCATCCATTCATTCATTCAATTGCAACATTCCAATGTGGTTGAGAGAGTGGTGCTTGCATTATACCTCATCCTTTACAAAACTTACAAAATCCTTAAGGGGTTGGACAGGCTAGATGCAGGAAGATTGTTCCCGATGTTGGGGAAGTACAGAACAAGGGGGTCACAGTTTAAGGATAAGGGGGAAGTCTTTTAGGACCGAGATGAGAAAAACAATTTTCACACAGAGAGTGATGAATCTCTGGAATTCTCTGCCACTGAAGGTAGTTGAGGCCAGTTCATTGGCTATATTTAAGAGGAAGTTAGATGTGGCCCTTGTGGCTAAAGGGGTATGGAGAGAAGGCAGGTACGGGATACTGAGTTGGACGATCAGCCATAATCATATTGAATGGCGGTGCAGATCGAAGGGCCGAATGGCCTACTCCTGCACCTATTTTCTATGTTTCTATGTTTTAAGACCAAATAAGACCATCAATGTGGAATATTGTACGGAAATTGATGCATCAGTTTCAGTGCATTACATCATGACACCAGATGGTTGTGTTCTGTGACTCATATAATACAATATTTTGCTCTTTATGCAGTTTTCCTAATGTTAAGGTAACTCTTAACACCCTTTGAAAGTAATACTGTAATTTCAAACATCTTTCTTTTTAAATCAAACTAAAATCACTGAATTATCTCTGTTCCTGCTCTCCACAAATTCCAGACATTTCAAGATCTGTGCATCTCTTTAATATCCAGGAACGCTAATGGCAGAGCAAAACAAATAATTTCCAATAAACTGATATTGGATGTGGTTAAAATGCTGCTTCCACATAATTGTTAATCCGTTACAGGTGGACATTGATAAAGCACCAGTTTGTTGCAGAAGGGTGAAGGGTACAAAAACAGCTGACAGGCAGGAGTTGGGGTTATTCATAGCTAATACTATTTCACAAGTGAACGAAAGAACGGATTGATTTTGACAAGTGCAGAAAGACTGCCAATGTGAGTCTGTTCACACTTTGAATAATTTAAAATATTGACCTGCATTGCAACCTATCACCAGGAGCTGATTCCAGCAACCTGCTTTCTGAACACAGGATATTCATGTTTTAGCATTTATTCTGCAGTACTTCAGTCATAGCCTTGACAAAGCCTGACAAATACATGTCAGTTCCCAAGATTGAATGTGTGCTTTGTCGCTGTACTGCGATACATGATCTCACTCATACACACACACACACACACACACACACACACACACACACACACACACACACACACACACACACAGGCAGCACAGGGCCAACCAAGGTAGGAAATGCTGGAAATCTCAGGTCGGGGAACATCGGGTGACACGGTGGCGTCTTGGTAGAGTTGCTGCCTTACAGCACCAGAGACCCCCGGGTTCGATCCTGACTACGGATGCTGTCTGTACGGAGTTTGTACTTTCTGCCCGTGACCTTGTGAGTTTTCTCTGGGTGCTCAGGTTTCTCCTCACATTCCAAAGACGCACAGGGTTGTAGGTTAATTGGCTTCAGTAAATATTTTAACTTGTCCCTTGTGTATAGGATGGCGTTAGTGTGTGGGGATCACTGGTCGGCGCGGGCTTGGTGGGCCAAGGTGTACTTGGTTGTTTCCGCACTGTATCTCAAAACTAAATGAAACGCAACCACACAAAATCAAAAACACTGAGTCACGTTGTTTACATCTTTTTTCCCCAAAATCTGTTGCTGTTTTGAGATGTTTGAAGGGAGAAAGAGAAAAGTGACTTCCTGCTGCAAAAGAGAAAATTTGATGGAGGACAATCTGTCGCAGTTCATGGGAGTGAGACGGAGAAAATTGTTCTTTGGCAAATTTCAATGGTTTAGCTTAGAGATAGATACTGCTTGGAAACAGGTCCTTGGATGGAGTGAGTCCACACCGACCATCAATCACCCGTTCATACCAGCTCTATATTATTTCTAATTCTCCTCTGCTCCCTGCACACTAAGGGCAATTTAGATGGCAATTAATGTACAAACCTTGCATGCCTTTGGAATGTATGAGGGAACCAGACCATCCAGTAGAATCCCATGCTTCACAGGGAGAAGGTTGCAAACTCCGCACAGACAGCAGTCAAAGCCAGGAGTGACCTGAGTGTCTTGCGATGTGTGGCAGCAACTATTCCGGCTGTGCCACTAATGGTCAAAAGATTGTTACATTAGCTGAAATTAGTAAAGTGGATTGGTGTAGAGAAACAGTGATCCAGCCCATTGGCTCACATCTTGGGTAGGGTGACTTAAAATCATCACAGGTGCAAAGGTGGCTGTTTAATAATGGGTCGGCATGTCCCGAAACATAGCACTCACATCAGCATTATGACGTGTCTCCTTGACCACCTCCACTTCCTGTACACCAACGCCCCTCTCCCCCCACCTCCCAACTTGTTTCCAACAACTCTTCCACCCCAACAAAATAATTTTAGAACATTCAACACAAATCAGAAAAAAATATATTTTTTAAACTGCAGATGCTTGCAATCGGGACAAACAAAAGAAATTCTGTAAAAATCAGGTCAGGCAGTACCTGCAGAAAGAGAAAGAGAGTTAACATTCCAGTATTAAAAAAAACATAATAACCGTGCATTTTAAAACAAAACATCAACGTGGCGTTCTCCTTGTACATCTTTCCTTCAATTACTATTCTAATTCAGAAAAATTATTTCCTAATTCAGGAATTTATTTCTGAATTTATTAATTTATTAATTCAGAAATTATTTCCTACTTCAGGAATTCAGGCTTTTAATAATTGCTAGGATTTTTCGTATTGGCATATATGTCATGGGATGATTTCCCTTCTATGCCAAATTTTCTATTCGCCACATTCGAAGCTGTTAAAGCAAATGTCCTTGATTCAGAAGGGAGACATACATTTTACCATTTATGCATATTCTGACCTTTGCTTTAATTCAGCTCATCTGCGTGGGTGCTGAAGGTTTGCTCAACGATTACTGCCTCAGAAGCCATCCGAGTGCCTTGCCACAGTGGCGCCTTTGAGTTATTTGAATATTTGCACATCCCAGCTGAAACCATGTAACATCCAGTAATTGGATGCACATCGACAACCTATGAGCCATCAACAATGACAAGGGGCCAGCAACATAAAGGCATCGCCAAACATGTCAGTGTGTTTTTTTTTGCCTACTCTGCAACTCATATGATATTCAGCTCAATTTTCAATATCATGCTTCATCCTTAGCGGCCTTCAATTTGATCCAGGATGTGAACACATTGAAAGCGACTTTCTGTCGGACCTTTGCGAAGAAATTTACTATTTATTTCTCCCTGTGAAGAAGTGCATGCAAAGCACTCGTCAAACAATCAGGAGTCATGATAAACTGCATTTACACATATGCTGCACCAATCATGGTGAATTCAAGGGCCAGTGGACTGACAATAGCTCCATAATTCTTCACCCACTGATACATTTCTTCCTTCAACAAATAGTTTATTTATCTTCGGCACACAATAGTTATTTCCAACAGCTGACAAAATCCTGGCACAAAGTTTTATTTATTAAAATGTTTATTTTGTTGGTACTCAATAAATAATCTTCGGGACATATTTTCATCCATAATAAATGTTTTATTCAAACTCAACTCTAACTCTTCATGACAATGTGCTGCATCTTGGATTTGTTTGGATAAAATCTAATTCACAGTTCCGATAACAACCGTAAAGATGCAATAGGTGGTGTTGATATCTATTCTGTTCTGTGGAAAACATTTGCTAAGTCATCCAATTTAACACAATTGATTTTGCCATATTAGTGCCACAGTGTCATTTTGTTCTTACAATTGTCCCGTCACTGGGAATCTTATTGTCATGTACATCAAAGAAGAAATATTTTTGCAGTAAAACAAACCATCTCATCGGCCAACTTCATCAATCCCATCATCCATCAATACACACAGATTACAAAGACGTGAACATTTTTACATTGATTTCCACTGAATAGGAAAATTGGATTTGATACCGATGTTGTGAGTGGTGTCCCTACAATTTTACAATTAATATTCTGGTTTTGAAATGTCGCCATTATCGCCTGTGGGTAACTTGGTTGCCAATTTGTGCGGACAAAAGGTAGATAAATGGTTTCCATTATAATTAATACAGGAGTAAATGCTGGCAGTTTACCAGGTCGCAATCTCTACTCTTCTTTGAATAATAGCATGCATCCACACACAAGGGCTAATAAGATAATACGTCATTAGAAAGGCCACATTCCTGGCAGTGTAGCACTCCCTCAGCACAAAAAAAAACCTATCAATAAAGGCAGCACACTTATTCATTCACGGGATATGGCCATCAATGATTAAACTAATATTTAATGCCTATTCCTTAAAAATTCCACTTAATTTAGTTTAAATTCCCCAGCCACCTGACTTTGCAGATCATTAAATCCAGATCTCTCGATTGTTAGGCCAGTAACATAAGCACTTTGCTACCAGCTGTTCATGTCGACATTGCTGGTGATAACTCATCCAGGAACAAAACTCAAATTACACCAAACAACTCGGACAAAAAAGGCACCGGTTATTGTCTATGATTTTGGCCAGATTCGGACGATAATGTTTCAGATCAAGATGACAATGAGCTAATGAATATAAGTTTCAGCTGACGGGAAATTGGAAACTGAGATTTATTATAGGTTTATCAATGTCACGTGAACTGTGATACAGCAGGCGGCTTTTGTTTGCATGCTTGCTAGTCAAATCAAATCACACTAAACATGAGTACAATCAATCCACACTCAAGTACAACCGGAAGTGCAAAGAGAAAAATAGCAGAGTGGAGAATATAGTGCTGCAACATTGTAGCATTGCACTTACAGAGAAAAGTCCAATGTCCACAATGACGTAGGGTGGAAGATTGGGGCTACACCCTAACTCATGGCAGGACAGTTCAGTAGTCTGATAACAGCAGGAATGACTATGTTGCTGAATCTGCTGGTACAAGCTTTCAAGATTTTGTATGTTTGTTTGTAAGTAATTTGTGGGAAAACTGAGAACAAAAATCACACAAGACTCTACCCCAGATAGAGCTTGATGGAAAATAGAAATGTTCAAACAATGTAAAAGGTGGGCAATCAAATGACATCAATTGGGGATAAAAAGGACAAAGCAAGCTAAAAAGTAGCGGTAAAGAATGGAGTGGCAATGTAAAAGAGCAAGGAATGGAAAGGTGAACATAAAATGCTGGAGTGACTCGTGGGGCACAGGCAACATCTCTGGGAAGAAGGAATAGGTGACGTTTCGGGTCGAGACCCTTCTTCACACTAGTCAGGGGAAAGAGAAACGAGAGATATAGATGAAAGATGAATGAAAAATATACAAAAAAAGTAACGATGATAAAGGAAACAGGTCATTGTTAGCTGTTTGCCAGGTGAGAACAAGAAGCTGGTGCAACTTGGGTGGGGAGGGATGGAGAGAGATGGAATTCAGGGGTTACTTGAGGTTAGAGAAATCAATATTCATACCACTGGGTTGTAAGTTGCCCAAACAAAATATGAGGTGCCGTTCCTCCAATTTGCATTTAGCATCACTTTCACACAGAGAGAAGATACAAAGCTCTCCCGTGTGCTATGCCGTTGAACATCCACATCATGCAACATTACAATAAACCTTGAATTGCAATAGTGCTTGACAACATTGTTTTGATTTTAAGAACAGCCTGGAGTCCTTCTTTGAGTAATATTTCACCTCTGTGTCTTCAGTATTGTCCATAAACATTCTAGTCTATATCACAACATCATTGTTTTACCTGGTAATTTATTTAAAATAAACAAATAGAATTCAGCAGGAATTTTGCTGGTTCATAAAAAAATTCCGAAACATTTCCCATTGAAGTCGTATACAGGCACATTAGATTTTTAAGCAGGAATTCAATCATCATTAAGGTTGTTTGCATGATAGTTTATACACGTTATCTTTCCATTGAAAGGAATTTTCTGTTTTAACTATATTTAACTGTAACTATATACCACTTCTGAGAAAGAATAAGGAGTAAGCCATTTAGAATGGAGACGAGGAAACACTTTTTCTCACAGAGAGTGGTGAGTGTGGAATTCTCTGTCTCAGAGGGCATTGAGGAGGCAGGTTTTCGGGATGCTTTCAAGAGAGGGTTAGATAAGGCTTTTAAAAATAGCGGAGTCAGGGGATATGGGGAGAAGGCAGGTACGGGTTACTGATTGGGGACGATCAGCCATGATCACATTGAATGGCGGTGCTGGCTCAAAGGACCAAATGGCCTACTCCTGCACCTATTGCCTATTGTCTAATATTACTTTGCATTATTTGACTAATATTTCACTGGTAAGCGGCACAGTGGCGCCGCTGGTAGAGCTGATGCCAGACCCAAGTTTGATCCCGACAAAGGGTGCTGTCTGGGTGGAGTTTGCACGTTCTCCCTGTGACCGCGTGGGTGCTATGGTTTACTCCCACAGCCCAAAGATGTGCAGGTTTGTAAGTTAGTTGGCCTCTGTGGAAAAAAGAGGATCCCAGTGTGAAGGAAGTGGATGAGAAAGTGGTAAAACATAGAACTAGTGTGAACGGGTGATCGATGTGGACTTGGTGGACCGAAGGGCCCATCTCCACAAAGAATCTCTAAACTTAACTCATCCCAAAGTACAATCTTGCGGGTGACATCAAAATCTCCTAATGGCACATGTTAACTCACTTGCTCAAAGCAATTAAGCATTAACTATTAAATTAGAATGAAGCACGTATTACTGACAGGGTGGTGAAGTGTTAGAGTTGCTGCCTTACAGCACCAGAGACCTGGATTTGATCCTGATTATAGGTAAGGTATGTATGGAGTTTGTACATTCTCCCCATGTCCACATGAGGTTTCCCTGGGTGCTCTGGTTTCCTCCTACTTTCCAATGACATACAAGTCAAGTCAAGTTTATTCGTCACATGCACATACGAGATGTGCAGCAAAAAGTCAAACAAACAAACAAACTGCAAGTAGGTTTCAGTAAATTGTCCCTGGAGTGTAGGATGAAACTAGTAGGTGAGTGATCGCTGGTTGCCACGGACTCGGTGGCTGAAGTGCCTGTTTCCATGCTGTTTCTCAAAACTAAACTAAATATTGTAGTTTCTTAAGGCCACCTTTAGCTGCATCTTTACAAATTCCCTCAAGCACGTCCATAAGCATTAATCATAAACCAAATGAAAAGTTCAATTAAACAAAAATAAAAATATTGGAGATGCTGAAACTCTGAAAGGTCATTAACCCAAAATGTTAACCCACTTATCTCGTTACATATGTTGCCTGACCTGAGATTTCCAGCATTTTCTGCTTTGGTTGAAGTCATCACCTTAAATCATTAGTAAAGCTGCACCGGGCCACTGTGATTTCTATTTCCGAAATAAAATCAACATTTTGCTTTGCAAACACTGATGTAGGATTGAATTCCCAAAACTAGTAACAGGATATTCATGGAAAACAGGCAAAGTAAGTCAACCATTTTCTACCGATCACACGTGGTGGTGGGTCAATCAGTCCTGGGTGGTCGGTAGCATTTGTCAGGCAATGACAATATCCTGCAAGAGTAAACCTAGCCATCACCCCCTAATATTCAATGGCATTATCACCACTCCGCTATCAATAGAGGCACGATACTGCAGATGGTGAAATCTGGGTAAAACAGCTGGAGGAACACGAGAAGCCAGGCAGCATCTGTGGGGGAGGGGAGGGTGGGAATTTCCTTGCTGGTCACCTCATCGAGCTTCTCCAGCAGTTTGTTTTTTTATCCCCCACTATCAATATCCTGGTGGCTAGCAGGGACAAGAAACCGAAATGAAATGGTGTAGTCCCTGTCCTTCGACCAACCTCATTGCAGATCTTGCATGTTCTCTCTGTAACTGTAATGCTATGATTCTGTAACATTGTATTGAGCTCTTTGGCATTTTTCTCTTTCCTCGTACCTGTGTGGGTTGATTATAGCCCTGTGTAGCACGATTTGACGGGGTAGCATGCAAAGAAAGCTTTCCACTGTATCGCAGTACATATGACAAGAATACGCCAATACCAATATTAGGTAAAATAAGGAAACACGGTAGAGTTGCTGCAAATGCATCACCGGTGACCCGGGTTTGATCCTGACTACGGGTGCTGTCTGTACGGAGCTTGTACGTTTTCCTCGTGACCTGCGTGGGTTTTCTTCGAGGTCTTCGGTTTCCTCCCACACTCCAAAGACGTACAAGTTTGTAGGTTAATTGGCTTGGTAAATGCAAAAATTGTCCCTAGTGAGTGTAGGATAGTGTTAATATGCGGGGATCGCTGGTCGGCATGGACACGGTGGGCTGTAGGGCCTATTTCCGTGCTGTATCTCTAAACTAAACTAATTTGAAGAAGGACATCTCTAAACTAAACTAAACTCTTGTCTTTGACCTTGTTATGGGGATCGCTGGTTGGCATGAGACTGGTGGGCCGAAGGGCCTGTTTCCGTGCTGTATCTCTAAACTAAACTAATTTGAGGAAGGACATCCTTCTGATTGAGGCAGTGCAGCGTAGGTTCACGAGATTGATCCCTGGGCTGGCGGGACTGTCATATGAGGAAAGATTGAAAAGACTAGGCTTGTATTCACTGGAATTTAGAAGGATGAGGGGAGATCTTATAGAAACATTTAAAATTATAAAAGGACAGGACAAGCTAGATGCAGAAAAATGTTCCCAATGTTGGGCGAGTCCAGAACCAGGGGCCACAGTCTTAGAATAAAGGGGTAATTTAAGACTGAGGTGAGAAAAAACTTTTTCACCCAGAGAGTTGTGAATTTATGGAATTCCCTGCCACAGAGGGCAGTGGAGGCCAAGTCACTGGATGGATTTAAGCGAGAGTTAGATAGAGCTCTAGGGGCTAGTGGTGTCGAGGGATATGGGGAGAAGGCAGGCACGGGTTATTGATAGGGGACGATCAGCCATGATCACAATGAATGGCGGTGCTGGCTCGAAGGGCCAAATGGCCTCCTCCTGCACCTATTTTCTATTTTTTCTATATAAACTAAAACAAAACCTCTGGCCATTATTCATATGAACTGGATGCTTTTCCGGTGCTGGTTCACCACCGAGCATATATACTTCAGGGAGACACTGTTAGACTCCATTGCAAGTACAGAGCAAATAGCTCCATGTGCCAACATATGATCCACCCAAGTCTCAAGGTGCTGTGTTTGAAAGTGCACAATAACTAGTTCAAAACTTCCTGAAGAGTAAACATTTGAAAGCTTGAGATTCCACCATTCCACGCAATTCAATCTAACTTCTCAGTTTTGGAAATTAACGTAATTGTTTTGTTTGCACCTTTTAATGAACTGTTGTCTTGGATTGACATTATCATTCAATTGTGATCCACTAACATCCACTCGACCTTTATTCCACATTAGCCCTCCAAGCCTTTCACTATTGTTTTGCAAGGTGTTGTTGACATCCTTTTACCTTCCCAGAAAAAATGCAACACCTTTTATTCACTGAAAGCTAAACACCTCATAAACCTGTGTGACAGAACGATACATAAAATGTTGAAGGAACTCAGCAGGACGGACAGCATCTCTGGATAGAAGGAACGGGTGTATTTCTGGTCGAGACCCTTCATCAGGCCGAGATATATATGTCGAGGAATGTTAGTGAAGTGGCACAAATTTGCTGAAATTAAATTTTGCATTGGTTTTGTATTTCATGTCATAGATTTTAAACCAGAAGACCCCTAAGTCTGTACCAGCACAATTTTCTTAACGTCACACAGTTGATGACATTTAGAAAAAAAATGGGGTAACTACTGTAAAGATCGGAACATTCTTTCCAGTCAGAATGATTATGTTTCAACTAAGCAACAATAATAGTTACTACAGCACTAAATTTGGCACTTCACTTCCAGAAGCAGCACCAAGCATCACTGGATCAGCTTTGGTCAACTGTCTCCCAGCATGAAATTCAAAAGCATAGCTAATACTCTCACAGCCTGAAATAGAGTGGCACTCTGAAGCGGCAAATTGAAGATAGAGTCTCTAAAAAAAGCATTTCATAAAGCATGCAGGTGGTATCCTTTCTAATGTCTCCCTCAGCTGTCTTTGTCCAAGTGTGCTCCGTAACATCTATGGCCATCGGTGCATTAATAAAAGAGAAAATCAGTTTGTAAAGTGGTCCACTGAATTTACTAGATTGTCATAAAGAGAATGGTTGTTTTTAAGCTCCCTAAACCCCTATGAAAGTTAAAGAGATACAAGGAATTGTAGTTGTTGGTTTACAAAACATAATACAATGATGGAGCAACCCAGCAGGTCAGGCAGCTTCTCTGGCGAACATGGATCGGTGATGTATTGGGTGGGGACCCTTCTTCAGTGTCCGGAACTAAATCATTATCTATCCATGCTATTCAGAGATGCTGCTTGATCCCATGGAGTTGCTCCAACACATTGTTCATCTGTGAAAATTAAAACTTGTTTTTGATATGGCATTTACGTAATAATACTGAGTTTATCTCGCTAAGCCTGTTTCTGTGTTACACTCCTCCATGACTCAACTCTTATTTAATTAGATACCAACTGGATGGCTGCAACTCAAATTGGATGAGCTTGCAACTCAAGTATTTATCCAATGGGAATTTGCTTGCAAAATTATACAAAAGCTTGTTTTTTTTCCAGGATTTTTTGTCTGTTACCAAAGGAAGAGAAATATTGGTAACATTCCACATGTAGAGTTCGCTGAGCTAATGACTGAGGTCTCTTGGGTGCAACAGTCGATGTTTCAGTCATACAAAGGAACTGCAGATGCTGGTTTATAGCCAAGATAGACACAACATGCTGGAGTAACTCAGCAGGTCAGGACGCATCTCTGGAGAAAACAGATAGTTGATGTTACGGATCTGAAGAAGGGTCTCATTCCAAACATCACCTGTCCATTGTCTGTCGAGATGCTGCTTAACTTGCTGAGATACTCCAGCATTTTGTGACTAACTGTTTCAGACTGTTCAATGGCATATAAAAGAAACAGCCTTCTTCCAACTTCTGTAAATATACAAAGCCTTCCTCCAATTGTGGCTTGAACCCAATGTAAAAGCCCATCTGCTTCCCGGGAGAAATAAAACATGCAAGAATTCATGGGAAATGGTCAGCTTTGTGCAGTGCTTATGAAGAGCCTCATAGGAATTTTGCAGTGGAAATGAAAATACAATTCAAAGGGTAAATCACGGATTACTCTTAGAAAATATAGTTTACACATCAAAGCCTCGTACGTGTAGATGCACATCTTCAAGGGTTCCTGTTGTTTTCCTATATTTTTAGAAATCTACCGACCAAATTGAACAGAACCAGGAATGGACAATTCCAAAGATAGACACAAAAAGCTGGAGTAACTCAGCTGGACAGCAGCATCTCTGGAGAGAAGGAATGGGTGACGTTTGGGGTTTTCAGACTGGTTAGCGATAATGGAAATGATATAGGCGATGATGTAGAGAAATAAAGAACAATGAATTAAAGATATGCAAAAATGTTACGATGATAAAAGAAACAGGTCATTGTTACTTTTTCGTTGGCTTTCCTGTGCCCACGCCCTGTGAATTAATGTTAAATTAGTCAAGTCATAAAATATGATTGTTAAAGAAAAACACCACTCGTTTAGGGTGAAAGAAATACCAAAGTGCCTCACGCGACTATCTGGGATAAAGTCAAAATAAAAACCCACAGAATGAAGAACTCGAAAAATTATATTTTTATCTTCCCCATTTTGAAAGTTGCCCAATAAGGTCCAGTCTTTCTGAGAGAGGAGTAAAATTAGAAAAATTACTCATCATTATAGTCTCATTTGTTTTTAGAAAAAAAAAGAATGATTTTAAATTATTCCAAACCAGGGCATCGGAGATGTCCTCATTCTTTAGGGAACGGGGGGATGGCTACCTCTTCGACTATAGATGAGGCTCTCACCAGGGTCTCCTCTATATCCCGTAGCTCCGCTCTCACTCCCCAACACCCCACTTGTAACAAGGACAGAGTCCCCCTTATCCTCACCTTCCACCCCTACCAGCCGTCACATATAACAGATAATCCTCCGATATTTTCGCCACCTCCAACAGGATCCCACCACTGGCCACATCTTCCCATCTCCTCCCCTTTTGGCTTTCAGCAGAGACTGTTCCTTCTGTAACTCCTTGGTCAATTCGTCCCTTCCCACCCAAACCACCCCCTCCCCTGGTACATTTCCCTTGCAACCGCAGGAAATGCTACACTTTACCTCCCCCCTCGACTCTATCCAAGGACCCAAGCAGCCTTTCCAGGTGAGGCAGAGGTTCACATGCACTTCCTCCCATCCTCATCTATTGCATTCGCTGTTCTAGATGTCAACTGCCTTACATCGGTGAGACCAAGCGCAGGCTTGGCGATCGTTTCACCCAACACCTCCGCTCGGTCCACATTAACCAACCTGATCTCCGGATGGCTCAGCACTTCAACCCCCCCTCCCATTCCGAATCCGACCTTTCTGTCCTGGGCCTCCTCCATAGCCAGAGTGAGTCCCACCGCAAATTGGAGGAGCAGCACCTCATATTTCGCTTGGGCAGTTTGCACCCCAGCGGCATGAACATTGACTTCTCCAATTTCCGGTAGTCCTTGATTTCTCCCTCCTTCCCCTCCCCTTCCAAGCTCTCCCAGAGCCTACTGTCTCCGCCTCTTCCTATCTTTTTCCCGTCCCCCCACAACCCCCCACATCAGTCTGAAGAAGGGTCTCGACCCGAAACATGACGTATTCCTTTGCTCCATAGATGCGGGCTCACCCGCTGAGTTTCTCCAGCATTTTTTTTCTACCGTTAAATTTTTGCAGAAGAAGCTTTGAACATTCTGATGTCCAAAATAACTAATTAAAAAGCAAGCGACAGAATTCAAAAGGTGAAATTTACTATCAGTCTTCAATGACTTGGCAGTGACCTTTAACAACATTCAAGATTGGATTTTTCCAATTGGAAAATAATAGGTAGCCAAAAAAAAAAGAAATTCTCTGGTTAGTGTCCAGTATATCCCTACACCATAAATTGATTGACTTTACCGTAAAAAAAAAGGCACAAGATACAATTTCCAAAAAGCTATTTCCAAAAACTGCCGCTCCTGTAAATCCATTGTATAAATCTTGGGTTCTGCAAACAGCTCACTTTAATTAGTTGGCTTTCAGAAACTCTAGACCATAAATCCCAAGCATCTCTATTTATGGAGCCACAAGAAACAGCAGATGTTGTAATCATAAGATCATAAGTGATAGTAACAGAATTAGGCCATTCGGTCCATCAAGTTTACTCCGCCATTCAATCACGGCTGATCTATCTCTCCCTCCTAACCCCATTCTCCTGCCTTCTCCCAATAACCACTAACCTTGATAATCTGGAGCAAAAAGCAAACTACTGAAGAATGGTCCCAACCCGAGATGCCTCCTATTCCTTTTCTCCAGGGACTCTGAGTTACTCCAGCATTTTGTGTCCATCCCACTGCAAGAACTCAGTGGGTCTGCAGCATCTGTGCATGGCACAGTGATGACTGAAATTTCAGGTTAAGACCCTGCATAAAGATGAATGTTTAAAGGAGAGATGGCCTGTAGAAAAGTAAGGAGTAGGAAGGAACTACAGGTGCTGGTTTAAACCGAAGAGAGACACAAAATGGTGGAGTAACTCAGTGGGACAGGCAGCATCTCTAGAGAGAAGGAATGGGTGACGTTTCGGGTCAAGACCTTTCTTCAGACCCTTTCACTCGTTTGCCAGCAGTGCTCATAGACTCATAATAGAAGTTTACTTGCAATGGATGCATTAGGCGTTGTTAAGCAGGGAACCTCGCTGCTTATGCCAAGACTTCTTAAGAAAGATCTCGACCCGAAACATCACCCATTCCTTTTCTCCAGCGATGTTGCCTGTCCCACTGAGTTACTCCAGCATTTTGTGTCTTTCTGGAGAAGGAGGCTGTAAATTGGAAGGTCCAGTGAGGAGGGGAGGATGGGCAATGGACAATAGGTGCGGGATTAGACCAATCGGCCCTTCGAGCCAGCATCGGAAGATGGAGCTAGGTGAGGAATGGGTGTCGCTGGGTGGGTGATAGAGCAGACACTGGGTACCCATGGTTCTCACCTCTTTTTATGGCCAGCACAGTGGTGCTGCGGTAGAGTTGCTGCCTTACAGCGCCAGAGACCCGGGTTGGTACCTGTCCAGAGCGGGTGGAGCGGTGGTGGAGCGCTGCTGCGGCCCGACCTCCGGAGATTCGGAGGCTGCAACTGCGGGTCTGGCGGACGGCGGCACCGGGAGCCTGGCGGGAGACCGCTTTTCAGGGCTCCCGCAACGGCGACTTCTCCTGCCCGAGTTGCGGGGTCGAAGAGCTCCTGGAGCGGAGCCTTACAGCACCGCCCCGCGCGGCTTGGAATGGCTGCGGGACTCTGCGAGCGCACACCGGGGGCTCTAACATCAAGAACCCGGTGTGCGACCTTGCACCACCCGGCGTGGCTTTAATGGCCGCGGGACAATCGCCATCGCAAGCCGGGGGCTTTGACTTTGACTTTGACTCTGACATGGGGGGGGGGGGAGAGTGCAGTGGAGAGATAAGATTTTTTGGCCTTCCATCACAGCGACGTGATGGATGTTTATGTAAATTATGTTGTGTCTTGGGTCTATTTGTTTGTAATGTATGGCTGCAGAAACTTCATGTCGTTTGGACCTCAAGGGGTCCAAATGACAAATAAATTGAATCTTGATCTACGTTAGCATACAGGCGTGGACTAGGTGGGCCGATGGACCTTTTTTCCCCACTGTATCTCTAAAGTCTATGGTCTAAACTCTCAAGCCCTACCAGCCTCCACATTCAGCACATCATCCCTCCTTGACTGCTGGCACTTTCCACTGCTACTTTAGGCGTTGCAACACTTATCCCCACACCTCCTCCCTCATTATCATCCAGCTCCTAAACAGCCCTTCCAGGTGAGGCAAAGATTCACATGCGTTTCCTTCAACTCGCCACTGCATTCAGCGCTCTTAATGTGTGGTCCCCTGCATCGGTGCAGCTAGACCAAGCGCAAACTGAGATTGCCAAGCACTGGGTTCTATGACGAAGATAGTCACAAAAAACTGCAGTAACTCAGCGGGACAGTCAGCATCTCTGGAGAGAAGGAATGGGTTCTGCAGTTCCTTCCTACACTGTGTTCTGTGGCAGTGCTTCTTAAACGGTGAATGGTGAATTAAATTATTTTTGGGGTGAATTAAACTAGAGGGGTGAATGAAGGGGGAATGACTTAACATTCAGATATTTATACATTTTTTTTCTATACTTAAAAAAAAAATGGTTAGTAAGCTCATTGATGGAGCTGGAAAGTTTTTCTCTCTATCTATAGTTTTCTAATTTCAAAGTAGCAGAACATTTCCCAAATTTACAGTAATATAACCTTTTAGGGAAGACCATGGTTTTTTGAGATAGTTTTCCAAGAAAAAAACTGCAGTAATCAAAGCACGAAAGGGTAGGATGGGGCTGAAGCCCAGTGTTTAGATGTTGGAATGGTTTTCTATCATTCCTATCGAATGATTTTCCAACTCCAATGGTAATTAAACTTTTTTTTTAAACTCCTAGTTTTCTTCACATATTTTCAGGATGTTCAAAAAGTTGAATAAAATAAACACTTAAGAAATTAGTTAATTTATGTTTTTCGCTCATGTGACAAAATATATTATATATAAAATTATACACAAGGGAGAATAAGGATAAACATAAGAAAATTTAGTCGAAGGCGAATGAAAATTTGTGATGAAGACTCAAGGGAGAATGACAATGAAATAGTTTAAGAAGCACTGTTCTTTGGCAATGGCCTTCTGGAGCTCCTAGTTGCATGGCATCCCTCCCCATTACCACATGGATCCATCTGTCATCAGCCTTCACTGTCGGCCAAGGCCAAATGCATAATAGAGGAACAGTACACATTCCCTCTGTGTATTCGACATCTCAATGACATGAACATTTGATTCTCCAATTTCAGGTAACTCACATCCCCTCATTTCCTATCTTTAGGCTCTTAGACTTTAGAGATACAGTGCACAAACAAAGCCCTTCGGCTCAATGAGTCCATGTAGCAATGTTACAAAATTTTGAGATTTTAAAAATCAAGTCTGCAATTTATCCCATCAGATAAAGCATAACAATAAGTTTAATTTGACACCAAATTCACTTTCATATCTCAAGTATTAAAAAAGTTATGGCCATTTTCATACTCGGAAATTAGCATCTTGTTCCCTATTGATTTTCAACGGACATTACAAAAAAGCTGTGATCTTGGATAGTCAAAGCCCATTTCTTAAGGAAAGATTAACATTTTTAAATAGCCTAAGTGTCCAAAGATTATTCACAAATAATTCACAATATAACATGATTTTTATATCTAATTTACATTAATTTATAGGCCAAATGGAAGGAATTTAGTGTTCAATTGCTGTAAATAAATGCCCATTTAAATCGGCTTTCTAGTGGGTTCATGTGGAACGCGCTGGTTTAGAACGTTGACATCGCGCTGGATTAGTGCCCTCAAATGCCGAGAAAAATACTGCGGGATATAAAAAGCCCAAAATGAACTACTCGCTATAGATAACTTTAATTACAGGGTTATATATATGCCCCATTTAATGTAAAAATAAGGTACATACCTTTAATAGTTTGCTTTATAAAACCCTGGGGCTGCGAGAGGTTGCGGAGTGAACGAGAGCTTTTAAAACTATTATATCTATTATTCGAGGCCTATAAAACTAATAATAGCTTTTGCGACCGGGTCTTGCAGCGATTCTCCGTTAATGATTTACTAGGCTGAACATCTGCGATTGGAACAGCCTAGTAAAAATCGCGTTTTAAACCCGCCCCCTCCAAACAGCGCCAAAATCACACACAAGGGGTGGGGCAGATGCTCAGCCACGATTCAGGTAGGTTTTGTAACATACCTAGTCCATGCTGACCAGTCAGAGACTAGGGACAATTATTTTTACCAAAGACAAATAACCTACAAACCTGCAAGTCTTTGGTGTGTGGGATGATACGGGGAAAACACACTCAGTCACAGGGAGAACATACAAACTCCATACAGAAAGCACCCATAGTTGTGATTGAACCCGGGTCTCTGGCACTGTAAGGCAGTAACTCTATTGCTGCGCCACTGTGCTGCACTATCTCTCTTCTCTTGATTCATCCAGATCCACTGCCCCATCTTACCCTAGATTATTTTCCCTTCCTACCTGGTTATATCCGCTACCCACACACCAAGCCCCCATCCCATCTCTCTCAGCTGCCTTAGCTGGTTTCACCATCACCTACCTTTCTCACCAGGTTCCATAATCTGCAGCCCTTTGTTATCTCCAGTGATCATCTTCTACCTTCTACTTCTACCGCTGCACCATCGAGAGCATCCTTACCAACTGCATCACAGTATGGTATGGCAACTGCTCTGTCTCCGACCAGAAGGCATTGCAGAGGGTGGTGAAAAATTGCCCAACGCATCACCGGTTCCACGTTCCCCTCCATTGAGTCTGTCCAAAGCAAGCGCTGTCTGCGGAGGGCGCTCAGCATCGCCAAGGACTGCTCTCACCCCAACCATGGACTGTTTACCCTCCTACCATCCGGGAGGCGCTACAGGTCTCTCCGTTGCTGAACCAGCAGGTCGAGGAACAGCTTCTTCCCGGCGGCTGTCACTCTACTCAACAACGTACCTCGGTGACTGCCAATCACCACCCCCCCCCCCGGACACTTATTATTATTTATTCAAATCGTTTGCTATGTCGCTCTTCAAGGGAGATGCTAAATGCATTTCGTTGTCTCTGTACTGTACACTGACAATGCCAATTAAAATTGAATCTGAATCTGAATCTGAATCATCTCCTGGCCTTGTTGCCACCTCCACCCTTCCCAGGCCACACCTGCCCATCAACCACTCTTCACATGGACTGACTTATCACCTGCCAGTCAGTACTTGCCTCACCCCTCTCCCTCATCTATTTATTCTGGCGATCTCACCTCTCAATGGTACTTATTGTCATGTGCACTGCACGGTGACATTCTTTTTGCATAGATCACATGGGCATAAATCATCATATTTTGGCTCCATTTCCAAAAAGTCCATTCTACATGCTGGATGTACTGGAGAGGTTTCCGATCCAGGTAGGCCCCAGGTAGGCTGCTGCAGGGCCTCCTCCGTCGCCCTCGACCAGCTCAGCCCGCGAGCCCACGTCCCTCTCCTTACCCGACCGTCTCTGTGTCACCTCCCGCAGCCGACCTTGAAAGCGCTGGAGGCAATACCCCGTCCCTCTACTACAGGCCCACTCCTTGCGTCTGGTGTTGCAAGCGGCGCGCTACTCCTCGAAGCTCCGGTCTTCGAGTACGCGCTCGTCAGCTTCTGAGCTTCCCCCCTACAGGTTGATGCCTGCCAGGTCTTTCTTCACAGCGGCAGTCCAAGCCTGCTGCTGCATTTGGCTGCAGGTTGCTCTACACTCAGTCCTGACAGTGTGTCTCAATCCAAAATGTTGACCTCTGCAACAGATTCTACCTGATCTACCCGAGTTCCTCCAGCAGTTTGCACCTCAATTAATAACTGAGCATGCTATTAAATTTGACACGGAAACCTATATGGGCCTGTCCCACTTAGGCGACTACAGGAGACTATGCGGGCACAACATGGTCGCCGGTGATGTCGCCTGTATGGTCGTGAGTAGTCTCCTCAGTTGCCCAAAGAGTCGTAGCCTCTTTCTGTCACATCAAAAAATCGCCTAAGGAACAGGCCCATTAGTCCAGTCGCCAGTTTTTCGGCGACATGCTATGACTATGACAGTCGCGGAAAAATCTCCTAAGTGGGACAGGCCCATCAGTGTTTTATTTCCCCAATTGGCTGTGGTTTATAAACACCAAGCATCTATGTGAATTTTTGATCAATTTTTCACTCCAGTCTCTTCCACTTCTATAAGATAAAGATTCTATAAGTCTTGCTAAGATAAATTAAAAACATTCTTCGACAAAATAATTTTGTCCTGCAGAAAGATAAATAGTCAGTAACTTGTAACAAAGCAGCAACAGGACAGCATCTTCTACAAGGATTAATTTGACAAAGTAGAGTTACAAAAGGTTACCGGATCTGAAGGAAGCAAAACCTAGGATTATTTTTCTGTGTATGATCTTCCTCTGATTATTGCTAAAATAGATTTGGAAAATCTTGGTGCAGAACATGAGAGCAATAACATAAAAAATGTCTGGTTAGACGTTCTTAAAGAATAATCAAAGCAGTGCATGTATAATTAAAGAGCACTGATGACCTTTCGTAAAAATTGCATTATGTCAGGTTCGACCACATTAGAAACCATTCTAAATATATCAGAGTAATCATTGCAGAAGCATGGAGAATGGACTATTTTCTGCCCCACAGCTCAAGAATAAAAGATTATAGGGAAGAGAGTAGCAACTGCAGAGGACTAATGTGATTCAGAAGATGAGGTACACTAATCACAAAAAACTAGCCGTGCATAGATACAGAGAGTAATCAAAAAGGCTACTGGTGTTTGTTTCATGAAGGCTGGAATATAAATTGGATGATGTTTTAACTTCAGTTATGGAGAGTCGGATTTGATCTGGAATGCAGTAGAGTTCGGGAACAGGAAGGCCACAAAATGGTCAGTTTTGAACAGAGATCAGCAGCAATTAGCCAGTATGCAAATGTTTAAAGAGTTAATTAATAAGATGAATGACATTGTCTTTCAATGTCTTTTAAGGGTAATAATCTGATAAAAGGTGTTGAACTGGTAACGGAGTTGAATGGGATAGATTCAAAAACTTGGTTAAGAACATGAATGCGTTACTTGTATTCACCAAACAAATTCTGTTAGGTTGGTGCAATAATGGTCTCCAAAAGAGCAAATATGATCTAACTAACCTCTTCCACCCATGACATTGTTCAATAACCCAAATTAAATAACCATATTTTTAAGTTTCTCTCACAAACCAAATTAATTTATATCTTCATTCCAAAATAGGACACCCATCCATCATGGGCAAATTAAAGCCTTCCTTAACAGAGATGATGTATTCAGAAAACAGCCTTAAAATTCCAATTATCGTATCACACATGCAAGTTTTGTCATCAAACTTGATATATTAAAATGTACATGCAGAATTAAACAATTCAGAACTAGTCAGTGGACAATGTTGGTTTTGCTATTTCAGTTTGTTTCCTTCCTACAATATTTTGGTCAACTATATTTCTTTCAATTACAATTCTCTGTCCCCCCCCCCCCCCCCGCCGCCGCCCCCCCCCCCTCAATTTTGATTTAAAGAATTAATAATTGGAAAAAAATTAGTAAGAAATACAATAACTGGTTAGACCAGTGGTTCCCAACCTTTTGTTGGCCATGCTCCACTTAATCACCTCTAAAATCCTGATGACCCCCCCCCCATGTGGTGATATATAATTCTTATCATGTAAAATGTGAACTCCGTTTCAGCTGAAGAAGCTTAAAACGACAATACCTTGGTTTAAACAAGCTTCAAAAGAACATGGCATCCATGAAAAAGAAAAATGAAATAAACAAAAGACGGTTAAAGTTCTGAGCAAGAAATTACTAAAAAATTGTAAAAAAAACCAAAAAACATTAGGTGGTATTAAAATAATAATAATGATATCAATCAATTACTCAAAAGTAATCAGTTACTCAAAATAACATCTGAAACATAAACTACATATGTTTACCTGACGGAAAATCCAAAAAAATAAAAATAGAAAATTTGGACCCAGACCTCCTCAGTCGCGCTCAATTGCCCCCCTTAAAAATCAAATTGCCCCCCTGTGGGGCGTACGCCCCACGTTGGGAACCACTGGGTTAGACGTTCTTACAAGTAATACAAGTAATACGAGTTTAGTTTAATTTAGAGATACAGCGTGGAAAAGGGCCCTTCAGCCCACAGAGTCCGCGCCAACCAGCGTACACTATTTCTATGTCTTACACACTAAAGGCAATCTACAGAAGACAATTAACCAACAAACCCTCAAGTCTTTGCGATGTGGGAGGATACCGGAGCACCCGGAGACTCCACAATGCAAACTCCACACAGACAAAACCCATAGTCAGGATGTAACATGGGTCTCTGGCGCAGTGAGGCAGCAAATTTACCGCTGTGCCACTGTGGCGCCCTTGAATATGTTTCTTTTTGTAAATCAAGAATACTATTTATTTTTATTATCTTGGTCCATATTTAAATTTCTTTCCTCAGACATCATTCTATGGTTGTTCACCATTCATAACTTTATACCACTTTCTTGTGTAGCGTATTTCCTTTAGTTTGTTTTCCCCATTTGCAACCAGATAAAATGATAATTTCACCAGAATTCCCTCAGCAAGGATTGACCTTATCACAGAAGGACATGGGCAACTTATCCAGACAAACAAAAACCATTGCAACAGTTTGATGACATAAAAAAGGCACAAAGTGCTGGAGTAACTCAGCGGGTCATGCAGGATCTTTGGAGAACGTGGAGAGGTGACATTTCGGGTCAGGACCCTTCTTCAAAACAATTGCAGTAGGGGGAGAAAGCTGGAAGGGAGGAAGCAGTTCAAAGTCTGGCAAATGAGAAGTGGATACAGGTAGGGGCAGGGGGTTGAATGACAGATGCTTGGACAAAAAAGGCCAGAGATGAAGAGACAAAATGTGTGCGATATGGATAGAAGATGTAAAAAATGTGAAGCCAGATGAGGGATAGACAATAGACAATAGGGGCAGGAGTAGGCCATTCAGCCCTTTGAGCCAGCACCGCCATTCAATGTGATCATGGCTGATCAGCCCTTATCAGTACCCCATTTCTGCCTTCTCCCCATATCCCCTGACTCTGCTATCTAGCTCTCTCTTGAAAGTATCCAGAGAACCGGTCTCCACCGCCCTCTGAGTCAGAGAATTCCACAGACTCACAACTCTCTGTGTGAAAAAGTGTTTCCTCGGCTCCATTCTAAATGGCTTACCCCTTATTCTTAAACTGTGGCCCCTAGTTCTGGACTCTGCCAACATTGGGAACATGTTTCCTACCTCTAGCGTGTCCGAACCCTTAATAATCTTATATGTTTCAATAAGATTCCCTCTCATCCTTCTAAATTCCAGAGTAAACAAGCCCAGCCGTTTCATTCTCTCAGCATATGACAGTCCCGCCATCCCGGGAATTAACCTTGTAAACCTACGCTGCACTCCCTCAATAGCAAGAATGTCTTTCCTCACATTAGGGGACCAAAATTGCACACAATACTCCAGGTGTGGTCTCACTAGGGACCTGTACAACTGCAGAAGGACCCCTTTGCTCCTATACTCAACTCAGCTTGTTATGAAGGCCAGCATGCCATTCGCTTTCTTCACTGCCTGCTGTACCTGCATGCTTACTTTCATATAGGAGGAAGTGTTGGGAGCAATAGGTAATGGTACACATCCAGGAGGGGCATAGGGAGGAAAGGATGAAATAGTTATCTACCAAAAAGGGACCTACTACAATATTAACCATTTGCTTTATTTATGCATGGATACAAAAATTATGAATGTGGCAATATTAAAAATCTCTGGACACATTAGTGAAACACTATACCCAATGATCCATTCCCAATTTATTACAAATTTGTCTCACACGGACAAATTTAGCATTCAGTGGCAAGGCAACATTACACACTACTGGAAATAAAGGACTTGGTCACAAAAGAAGACAAAAAAAGTGCTGGAGTAACACAATGGGTCAGGCAGCATCTCTGGAGAACATGGATAGGTGACATTTTGGGTCAGGTTCTTCAAGAAAGCTCCTTGATTTCATCATTACATTGCACAATGTACCTAATGGTCTTAGCATATTTTCCATATGCTCACTGCCATCTCCCACTCTCATTCACACTTTCAACCCTCTTCATAACGTTTCTTACATCATCATAATGCTCTTGCATTTTCATTCTCTTACAGTCATTCCATTTGAAGAATCCTGGAATCTGCTTGCACACATTCACAGTCCACCAACATTATCTTCCATTCAGGCACAAATAATCCGCTCCCATCATCATCTTAAGGATAAGGGGGAAATCCTTTAAAACCGAGATGAGAAGAACTTTTTTCACACAGAGAGTGGTGAATCTCTGGGACTCTCTGCCGCAGAGGGTAGTCGAGGCCAGTTCATTGGCTATATTTAAGAGGGAGTTAGATGTGGCCCTTGTGGCTAAGGGGATCAGAGGGTATGGAGAGAAGGCAGGTACGGGATACTGAGTTGGATGATCAGCCATGATCATATTGAATGGCGGTGCAGGCTCGAAGGGCCGAATGGCCTACTCCTGCACCTAATTTCTATCTCTGAAACACATGAACAATCCTCTTGCGTACTTTCTCAAACAGACAACAATGATCTGACTGAAATATTTTCTCAGCTGAATGTGGAGGAGTGCACAAGTTTTGCTATCACATTCCTTCAAAATATATTGTATTTTGGAACTGGCAAAAGCACACATCGGGACAACGGGGTGTAGTTTTCCAGAAACTCACTTAAAAAGTCAAAATTGCTGTGCCTGGAACAAAGATAACAGCAACTTATAATTGGATAGTTAATTTCACCATCCCCTTATCTTCCCAGTCAAAATCATTTTAATATAATTGCTTTTATACAAAACAAATCTTCAAATGTTTCAGCAGTTTATCCCTGTGTATGCCTTTTGGTTGATATAAAACTACTGAAGTGGAAAAGATGAGTCTTGGATGGATCCACCAAGGAAGGTCAAGGATTTTCATCTGAGCCATAATCTACCAAATTTTCTATATCACAAATAACACCAATATCAATTCAATTTTCATCTAGAGCCCAAGTATCTGTCCAAGTCGTACCTCTGGAAGCATTCTTAGGTTACCAAGTTATGCCTTTTGAATTAATTTACAATGATATGAGAATTACCAACATGGCTGCAGAGATACTGGGTAGGGAGTTCCAGAATTTACATTGACTGATGAAGTAACAGTGACACATGTCCCAGACAAACTGGTGTGAAAGTCCAAGAGGAATGTACAGGTTGTGGCATTCATGCACAGGTGCCAAATCTTTTTATCCTTCCGGATGGTCCAAAACATGGGTTTAGAAGGTTCTGCTGGTTGTCCTTTAAGCGAGTAACGTACATTTTATAATGGACACATGATATATCCACAATTCTTCATCAATGGAGGAATGGAGGTGATATATTCAGGAGATGGAAACTGATGATAAATTGTGATTTTTCCCCTTTGAGACTTCAACTTGTATTGCTTCATTTGAGTTCCCACCCACTTACTTGCATGCCTGCAGAAAGGGGGTCACATCAACTTGATATGCAATTCATGCTGCTAATCTTGAAAGTTTTAGAGTATGGTAGTATAATTGTTATGGTACCAAGTAATTTTGAGACACCAGGACCAGTGATTCAGGGACATGGACTAGACGGCACTGGGCTTGTCCTCGCTGGAGTTTAGAAGGATAACAGGGAACCTCATCGAAACCTGCTGAATAGTGAAAGGCCTGGATAAAGTGAATATGGAGATGATGTTTCCACCAATGGGAGAGTCTAGGACTCGAGCCCATAGTCTCAGAATAGAAGAAAGTAACTTTTGAAAGGAGATGAGGAAAATGTCTTTAAGTGATGAATCTGTAGAATTGATTGCCACAGATGCCATTGAGGCCACGTCAATGGATATTTTTAAGGCAGAGATGGACAGATTCTTGATTAGTATGGGTGTCTGGGAGAAAGATAGATCAGCTATGATTGAATGGCATAGTAGACTTGTTGGTCCAAATGGCCTAATTTGGCTCCTCAAACTTATGAATTGCTTTAATTGAGTTCCCACCCACTTACTTCTATGTCCATAGAAAGGGGGTCCCTTCACCCTGATATGCAAGCCACACTGCCAATTTTGAAAATTTCAGTATGATAGTATAATTGTTATGGTATCAAGTCATTTCAAGAAACCTGAATGAGTGATTCAGGGACATCGATTTAAGCCCACACTGGAAGATGCAAGTTACTAAATAACTCAAGAACTGAAAGACTAATTTCAGAAATGCAGATTTTTAAATTGCTGTAATCAAAAATAATTCAGTTTACTTAATCATGTTCTTCAGGGAAGAAATCCTGTCATTCTTATACTTATCGCCTATTTGTGACTCGGGACCTACCAATAAAGTAAACTTTTAGCTGCAGTAGCAGTAGTGAGGGGTGGATAATAAATGTCAGTCTTAACAGTGACACCCACATCTGTAGACAAATAATTTTCTTTTGAGCTGAAATCTCATTTTTCATTTATCATAGAGCACTTTTATTATAGTAAATTACTGCACCTAGTTGCGTAACCAAAGTGCATGTAACATGCAGTTGGTAGCAAGGATACTGCTACCAGAAAAAGGCACCACTCTTTGCTTATGTGCAGTCCACATTTACCTTCAGACCAGCAGCTAATATAGTGGAGAATATAGACACAAAAAGCTGGAGTTTAACTCAGCAGGACAGACAGCGTCTCTGGAGAGAAGGAATGGGTGACGTTTCATGTCGAGACCCTTCTTCTCCTACACAGGGAAACTACTCAAGCTTTTTATGTCAATCTTCGGTTTAAACCAGCTTCTGCAGTTCCTTCTTACACGTAGTGGAGAATATATTGTATATACATTATACATTATATATAATGTATATAACATTCATTGGCATTTATTCTGCTCATTATTTGGAAGATGATGTCCCCCAGTTATTTTAATATTCAAAAACAAACTGCCTTATACCAAAATATTTTTTTACTAAATTAATAATAGAAGGTGGTGAAACAAATCTAACCAGGTCATTTTTTTTTTTGTGGCTGCATTTGCAGGGAGCTTTCAATCTTACAAAGAAACTGCGGAGAAGGAAATTAATTGGAGAGAAGAAAAGCTGGGGAAATTCTGTCATGCTTTATATTCAGTGAAACCATACTATGTTCTTTTTAAATGGATTTTGATTAATTACACAGATTAGTAACTAGCTCTTTCCACACCGTATCATTTTTGCTTTGAGCTTTTATTTCCCCACCTCAACAATGCATAATTAGCTTGCCTGACTTTAGCCAGAAACAGATTACGCAAACCAATTTTGTGAAATGGATGAGATTAAAGATAGATATATAAATGCACAGATGTGTAGATATGGCCAAATTATTACAATCTATTGTAACTTCAGGCTGCCAAGTTGCAGCAGTAGTCGACCTAATGGCGGTGTCTACTCAGTTATTTGAGTGAAAAAACAACAGCGAATCAATTCAGGGAAAAAAATACACTTTGACAAAATCTTCCCCATATATTGTCCTTTTGGCCATACATCGTCTGAAATTAATTAACATGAAGTAAAGTGCAGAGAGATCTAGAAAAACAAGGACATAATTCCATGAAAATAGTATCATAGGTCGATAGGGTGATGAAGAATGCTGTTGGTACGCTGGCCTTCATTAGTCAGGGAAATGAGTACTGAAGTCAGGACATTATGTTACAGTGTATAAGATATTGGGGAGGCCGCACTTGGAGTATCGTCTTCAGATTTGGTCACCCTGCTACAAGAAAGATGTTATGAATTTGCATAGTGTGCAGAGAATATTTACAGGATTGTTGCCTGGACTCCAGGGCCTGAGCTACAGTGAGAGGTTGGACAGGTTAGTATGGAATAGATAAGGTGAATGCACCCAGTCATTTTTCCTGGGTGGGAGAACCAAGAACGAGAGGGCATCGGTTTTAGGTGAGTGGGAAAAGATTTAATAGGAACCTGAGGGGCACCTTTTTCCACACATAGTGTAGTGAGTATATGGAACGAGCTGCTAGAGAAGGAAGTTAAGGCAGATACAATAACAATATTTAAAAAACGTTTGGACATCTAAAATTAGAAATATTTAGAGGCATATGGACCAAACGCAGGCAAATGGGATCAGCTTGGATAGGGCATCAGGGTTGCCGTGGATGTTGGGCTGAAGGGCTCGTTTCTATTCTGGATAATTCTGTGACTAATGAAACCAATATGCAGTGAAATATTATCTTTGTGGTTAGGTTAGCCATCAGCTGGCTTTTGCTGTAACAAGCAGTTCTCACAGTTCAAACTTTTCTTCAGGTACAGGATTACGATGCTATTCCAGTTATCTCTATGTTCAGCTGTTCAGCTACATTTCAATGGGTAGAAAAGGTGTAATTGCAGAAGGGTTTCATAAATTCAGAATGTCCCCATGGCATTTTATAAGTGGGAAAAACCCCCCAAACCCCCTTTCTTCAAAGTAAAGCAATGAGATCATTTATAACCACTGAAGAGAGGGCTTCAGTTTAATGCCTCATCTAATACAGCTAATAAGCATAGAATTTCTATTCTCAAGATAAAAATGTAATGTTAATAGGCTAACTGCAGATTGCTTCATCAAAAATAATGTACAAGGCAGATCTGTCTTTTCTGAATAGCAAAATAATCTATTACCGAGAATGTACGACTAGTTCCATTATGTATATTCATTATGCATTTCTCTAGATCATGTTTCTTATGCCTGACTATTACATCATAATATGTGCCGAATAATTACATTTAAATTGCAGGGAAGAATGCTAGAGACACATTAAACAATGGCCTCAGTAGATGAAACTAAAGGCCATTATCAACTCAAATTAAGTTAATTTTTTTTTAAAGCTGAATTGGTTTTAAACTGTAAAAAAAAAGTGAATATGCCGATGTGTAAAAACCCACATGAAATAGATGGTTTACAGTCATACATAATAGAGATCATTTAAGAATGTTTATGGTTCACTGTCAATTAAATGTAACAGTTTGTCAAACACGGGATACAATCACAACCAATGGCGTAAATATTTCAAACAGTTGTCAGATTAATTTTTGTCAAAGTTATTTTGGAACGTGTTCAAAATTTAGTTTTAGATAAATCACCTTTTCCATCGTTGTGATCTTACACTTTGAAAAAGGTAAAAATCTAAATTATTAATGTAAATCAGACTTGATTTTTTTTTAAATAGACAATTTAAACATCAGAATGCCCTTTACGGCTGAGAATATTTGACTGGCAGAGAACACAGGGAGAGATAAACACGTTCCCTAGATAGCTTTTATCCTGGCAGGTCATCAGTCTAGAATCCCACCCCGGAGAAAACCATCAGCTGCATTTGTACAATGATTCCCATGTCAACAGAATAGCAAAAACACCCAAACTGCACACGCAGATGTCACATGCATGACCAGAAGCTTTTTCCAAAAGATGAGCTTCACTGAGATTTACAAATGTGGATGGGGAGGAGGAGGTAAGTGATTTAGACAGAAATTTCTAGAAACGATGCAGATGGGTGAAGGTTTTGCTTTCAATGAGGAATCCGAGGAAAGGAACCAGATTCAGAGGGGAGGAAGATTTGGGCATTCTTTGAATAGTCCGTTTTAAAAAATACAGCATGGAAACGGGCCCTTCAAGGCCCACCGAGTCCACGCCGACCATCAATCACCCATTCACACTAGTTCAATTTTATCGCATTTTCTCATCCTCTCCCTACAGAGTAGAACAATTTTACAGAAGCCAATCAACCTACAAACCCGCACAGGGAGAACACGCAAACTCCACACCAACAGCACCCGAGGGCAGGATCAATCCCCGAGTCTCTGGCGCTGTGAGTCAACAGCTCTACCGGCTGCGCCACTGTGCTGCCCTTTAGATTGAAAGAAAATAACAATAGTCATTGCAGTAAATAAATAGCTGAGATGCAGACCCCCACAGTGCAGGGAAAACATTATTCGGCAGGTGAACAAGTAGAAAAGACTTTGTTTCATTTGAGGTTCGGGAAATGTATTTTACAATATTACAAACCTGTCTTTCTCTTCTTCAAGATTTTGCGCAGTTATAGATGGTAGTGTGATAGATTGAGAATTCTATTTATGAGTTTTTTTGGTGCCTGGAATGTACTGCCAGGGATAGTGTTGGTGGAAGATATGTCACCACAAAAGCATTTTGGTCAGATGTTAGACTCGCTGGAATTTAGAAGATTGAGGGGGGATCTTATAGAAACTTACAAAATTCTTAAGGGGTTGGACAGGCTAGATGCAGGAAGATTGTTCCCGATGTTGGGGAAGTCCAGGACCAGGGATCACAGTTTAAGGATAAAGGGGAAATCCTTTAGGACCCAGATAAGAAAAACATTTTTCACACAAAGAGTGGTGAATCTCTGGAACTCTCTGCCACAGAAGGTAGTTGAGGCCAGAAGGTACACAAAAATGCTGGAGAAACTCAGCGGGTGCAGCAGCATCTATGGAGCGAAGGAAATATGCGACGTTTCGGGCCGAAACCCTTCTTCAGATGGTAGTTGAGGCCAGTTCATTGGTTATATTTAAGTGGGAGTTAGATGTGGCCCTTGTGGCTAAAGGGATCAGGGGGTATGAAGAGAAGGCAGATACAGGATACTGAGTTAGATGATAAGCCATGATCATGAATGGCGGCACAGGCTCAAAGGGTCTAATGGCCTACTCCTGCATCTGTTTTCTATGTTTCTATGTGCTTTAAGCCAGAAAATGTGTTTATAATGTTCTGCACCACATGGCAGGTCTATGATTAAATGAGGAATTAGAGGTGAGCAGTTTGGTGGGTTCCTTGTGGTTCAATATTGCGATTAAAATGACGAATGGTGATCTCCCCGGAGAAGTAAAAAATAAAGTGCATTTTCATAATTGTCACTGTGTTTTGACCAACTCTTGGAAAGTAGGTAGATGCAATTGAGAATCATCTGTTTATCCCTACTAATCTGATATACACAAGGATTATACGCGTACACAAGCATGAGTACAAAGATGGGTTCCGACCCAAAACGTCCTATTATTTTTCTCTGGAGATGCTGCCTGACCCACTGAGATATTCCAGCATTTCGTGTCTCTCTTCAGTATAAAACAGCATCTGTAGTTCCTTGGTTTATAAGGAGCCTCAGGTCACGTACTAGTAGGATGAGGAACAGCTTCTACAACAATACAATCACATTTCTGAACTCGGAGACCCGACGATAGATTTCTCTGGTCCCTCCGTCCCCATTGTTTAAGTATTCTGTATTTTTTGATTATTTTGTATCTTCTCTCTTTCTATTTTTTTTATTTCTTTATGCACAACTATTACGGACTGACGCAAAACTGCATTTCGTTGTACTCATACTTGTATTTGTGCGATGACATTAAAGTTGAATTGAATTCAATATTTTCCTTTGACTGCAAAATGTCCTTGTTGCAACAAACATCCCACTTTGAATACTTGATCAGAACAGCGTATCAAGTAAACTTTTATTCCATCGTGCATGACATGGTACAATATTGACATTATGAAATAACAAATTTGACCTCACTGCAAACAAAATTAATGTCATTTAAATAGTCTTTACAGAAGTCAAGGATACAATTATACAAAGTGACAAAATCTAATACACAGATCAAGCCATGAAACAAATGCCCGACTACATAAGATCATTTAAGATCATTTAAGATTTTCCCTCCGGCAGACGTTACAAAGCCTTATACGCCCGAACCTCCAGACTCAGAAACAGCTTTATTCCCCAAGCTATAGCGGCTCTGAACCGGCCCTGCTGAGTGCCCCCCACCCCCCCTGGTCTGTCTCCCTCAGATGGTCACGTCGCACAGTTTATTTATTTATTTATTTATTTTTGACATCGGTTGGAAGCTGCATACTAAATCTCGTTGCACTGATGTGCAATGACAATAAAATATATTATTATTATTATTATTATTATGAGAGGAATAGATAGGGTAAATGTACCCAGAGTAAGGGAATCAAGAAGCAGCAGGGGACATAGGAACCTGAGGGACAACTTTATTTTTCTCACAAAAGTTGGTAGGTGCATGGAACAATCTATCAGAACATTTAAACAACATTTGGAAAGTGTGTGGATAGGACAGGTTTAAAGGGATATGGGCTAAATCAGTTGTTCACAACCTTTTTTAGCTCATGGCCCCCTTGGGCTCTTTAATTTTTTTGTGACCCCCCCCGACATTATTAGCGGAAAAAAGGTGGCCCCCTTCATTGAACCTGTGGCCCCCTAGATCCCCAAATTTTTCTGTGCCCCCCCCCCGCCGAGATTTGCCATATGGTCCCAGGTTGGGAATCACTGGGCTAAATGCAGGTAGGTGGGACTCATGTAGTGTTGGTCAGCATAGGCAAGTTGGGCTGAAGGGCCTGTTTCCATGCTCCATGAATCCAAATGGCGAACATAACATTGACCTCAACAAGCAAGCAAACCTTTGCGGAAAAGCTCCTTGACCATCATACCCACCCCTGCTTATGTTGGTTAAGATCCAGGCTACAAACCTTGATGGCAATAACAAATATCCCATCCTCCAATAAAAAATTTAGTTGTTTGTGAAATCTAACTCTTGATGTCGTTCAGCAGGAGGCTGAGACCATACTGTGCAAAGAATCGGATGAATACCAAGTACCTTTCCATCTTCAAAGACCATCTTGCACCACTTATCCACATCAAGGGAATCCACTCCCAATTATACCACAAACAAGAGCATATTCAATATCAAACATTGAAGGATACTTTCAAGAAACATTCAAACACAAGCAAATTGCTGAACCCACACTTGCTTCATTGCAGCAAGAAAAAGGCACAATCTACTCCAGCTTTGACAATCCTTATTCTTATACACGTGAAAAACTCAAAACAGTATCACTCACTACGAGCGGGGGGAGTATTTCAACTTAGTGGGGGAAACATATAACCAGAGCTTTGGAACTGTGCAGAAAAAAACTGAAGAACAAATCTGCGTAGAACACGATAGAATGTACAAAATAAGATACACATTATTTATCACATAACATGTGCATTAAGATACACTAAGTAAATTAGTCCAGCCCCAATTTACAACAAACTTACTTTCTAACATTGTTTATTGCACCGGGACCCTTTTGTTATTTTACTGCCCGGCAACAAAGTCAACTTCATCTTGCAACTGCTTTTGATAAACAATGACTGTCTGCAAACAGCTGATTATATGAACTATTCCAATAAAAGTGTGCTTACTTCAAAAATCATTAAAGATCATAAAAATTACTCAACTTTCAAATACCTCGAATAGTCTACTCTGCATTGAGAATCATTCAAACAATATTCAGGTAGAAATAAGAAGACTAAACTGATAAAACCTTGCGTAGCACAAATTAATTTACTTGTATGAATCAAAATTTTCCATGTTGTATGCTGGTGATAGATGGTGTAAAATATAACTCATTCTTAGATAATTTATACATATTAAAAATCATTTATTGCCACCAAATCAGTAAACCAACAGGAAACTAAATGAGTAAAATCAGCAAAATGCTATCAATTTACAAAGTTACAAAGGAATCCGGAAGATTGTTCAAAATTACTTTGAACATAATCTAGCCACTATCGTGCTTTGTTAATTAACACAAAGCAGCTCCATGTAATCTGACCTGCCCCCCATTGAAACATACATTCCAATTACTGTAACGTTCTGCGATTAATTTAAAACTAAGTACTCTCAGACTAATTTGAATCTTGCGATTGCGTAAAAATATTTCTGCGGCTGAGGATTTTTATGCACTCTTTAAAGATTCTAAGTCCACTTTCCCTATGTACATTTATTTCGAAATGTGGAATAACAAATACGCGACATGGTGAGATTAAAAGATCTCATTACTTTTGTGTGCGTAAGCGTTTCTCTCATCACTGACCATGGTTGAAGGGCACAGACATATTCAAACAGCCATACTCTGCTCTTTTCTTTTCCAAGTTCCTTTTGTGTGGATTAGTCACAGAAGAAACCAACATTGGTACAATTTCTGATGGGAACTTAAGGATAGATGTGTCCACGCTACCTTAACAGCTTTCCCACACCATTACTCATACTTAGAACACAGAGAAGTACTGCTCAGGAACAGCCCTCTGCTCCACAATGTCCGTGTTTGAGGAACTTTCCACTAATGGGAGAGTCTAGGACTAGAGGTCATAGCCTCAGAATTCAAGGACGTTCCAGGAGACGAGGAGACATGTCTTTAGTCAGAGAGTGATGAATCTGTGCAATTCTTTGCCACAGATGGCTGAGAAAGCCAAGTCAGTGGATATTTTTATGGCACAGATTGATAGATTCTTGATTAGTGCAGGCTATGGGGAGAAGGCAGGAGAATGAGGTGAAGAGGGGGAGATAGATCAGCCATGATTGAATGACAGAGTAGACTCGATGGGCCGAATGGCCTAATTCTATTCCTATCAATTATGACTGTCCACTTTCTCCTTCCATCTTTCACTATCAATTCCGATCATCTACAATATTGTAGCATCAGGGAACTAATTTGCAATTAAAGGAGTAATTGCAGCAAAAGGCTATCAATGTACATGGGAGGCTCAGTTAGAATTGCTGCCTTATAGCGCCAGAGACCCAGGTTCAATCCTGACGATGGGAGCTGTCTGGATGGAGTTTGTACGTTTTCCCCGTGACCTCGTGGGTCTTCTTCGGGAGCTCCGGTTTCCTCCCACATTCCAAAGACGTACATGTTTGTAGGTTAATTGGCTTTGGAATAATTATGTTATCCCTAGTGTGTAGGACAATGCTTGTGTGTACAGGATCGCTGGTTGGCACAGACTCAGTGGGCTGAAGGGCCTGTTTCCAAGCAGTATCTCTGAACTATACTACTAAAGTTCCAAAGGCATCCGGAAAATTGTACAGAATGACTTTGAACATAATCCAGCCACCGTTGCACTTTGTTAATTATTACAAACCAGATCTATGTAATCAGACCTGCCCCCTATTGCAACAAGCATTCCAATTAGTGTAAGACTCGGCTTGTACTCGCTAGAATTTAGGAGATTGAGGGGGGATCTTATAGAAACTTACAAAATTCTTAAAGGGTTGGACAGGCTAAATGCAGGAAGATTGTTCCCGGTGTTGGGGAAGTCCAGGACAAGGGGTCACAGCTTAAGGATAGCTGGGAAATGATTTAGAATCGAGATGAGAAAAACTTTTTTCACACACAGAGTTGTGAATCTCTGGAACTCTCTACCACAGAAGGTAGTTAAGGCCAGTTCATTGGTTATATTTAAGAGGGAGTTAGATGTGGCCCTTGTGGCTAAAGGGATCAGGGGGTATGGAGAGAAGGCAGGTACGGGATACTGAGTTGGATGATCAGCCATGATCATATTGAATGGCGGTGCAGGCTTGAAGGGCCGAATGGCCTACTCCTGCACCTATTTTCTATGTTTCTATGTAATGATCCTGAGATTAATTTAAAACTAAATACTGATACCACGATCATCTACAATATCCATCCATCCTCTGTCCCTCATCCGGATGTGACATATCCCATTTTTCACACACTATTGGTTCACACGTCACACTAACCCACTCCTATCTTTCTATAGATTTATGGATAATAAAGATGTCTCATTCATGTGTTGTGTCCACTTTGACGGTTAGCAATGAAATATCAATTGAAGTTAATGCGGATTTGAGAATGTGAAATCACACTTGATCAATTTATTGGAATTGTTTGAAGAAATAACATGTGCTGTGGCTAAGGGAAATGTGGCGTTTGATGTTTACTGCAGAAAATAAAAGTTCACAGTGTAGGACTCAACATATTGCTATGGATAGAAGATGGCTAATAAAAAGAAAAGAGTGGGCATAAAAAGATATTTTTCTGGTTGGCAATGGATCATTGCTGGTATCGCATTTTGTTAAAATTTATATAGATTATTATATAGCGTTGGTTGAAAACTTAATAATAAATCAAAGGTAATTAGGTTGTGAATCTGTCATAAGGAACCTACAAGGGCGTCTAGATGGGTTAACCGAGTGGTCAAACATCCAGCAAAAAGATTATAATGCGGAAAAGTGTGAAAGTGTTTGGCAGGAGAAATTTAAAAAATCACTCTCAAAATAGAAAGTGCAGAGCTCCAAGTTGCAGAGGTGTCTCAGTGTACTTGTGCATGTCACATAAAAAGCTGGTATGCATGCACAGCAAATAATTATTTACGCTTCCACAACGTTATTCTTTATTGTTAGGAATTTAACGTAAAAGTGGAGATGTTGCGCTTCATGTTTGCACAATTGTCAGGGGGTTATGTAGCCTTCTCCTGCCTAGTATGTTCATGTATTGGACTCTCACAACATCAATACATCTATTTTCTTTAACCAATACTAGCAATGCTGTCAGGAAGTCTCTGGGCGAGAGATGCCGGGGAGAAAGTATTCAGACCTGCTTTTTTTTCTCCAAATTGAACAAAAACAGCGTTTGCTTTAATTTTCTACCCTCCATCCTTCCCCAAGAGGAGACAAATAAAATCCATCAGTACTCGGCGAATAATCTTCCAGACAACTTTTACACATCTAGCAGTCGATACTCTAGAGTCAAACGGTAAGGTGATTACAATATTTACAGAGCAGTTTACGGTACTCCCTGCAATGGCTTAATCAATCTTATCATGTATTATTCAAGACCTGCAGTTAGCTTGTGAGTGCGTGCACACAGATGATAGTCCAAAAATATTCCCAGAAATGCAACTATGAAGTTGTAAAATGTAGAAAAACCTGACACCACAAGACACTTGAATCAACCTCTTTGTTTGGGAATCGGTTCTGTCGATCTTAAAACACAAGCCTTTTTTTAAATCCTACTATGGCACAGAAATATTTCCAGTGGTGTTTCTGTGGACTCAGACATAATTTTATTTTTTTGAAGCAAAAACATCACAAAAGTTTCTGTGTCAGGCAGCATGCTGCCAATATATTCATATTTAGAGTATAGGATTGTAAACTCGAGCACTGTGGAAACTCATACTCAGATAGTCTATGAACACAGAGAATAATTCTGAGGAGGCAAAAGAACATGTTAATTCTTCCAACAATAAATACACATCAGATTTTAATTTAATAAAATCCATACATTTTCCATATTCTAGTTTTGATGCCATGCCTCCTCTTAATCTGAATCTTAATCTGAAGGAGAGGCTCGACCCGAAACGTCACCCATTCCTTTTCTCCAGAGATGCTGCCTGTCCAGCTGAGTTACTGCAGCATTTTGTGTCTACCTCCTCTTATTCAATATCTTTCTTCACCTGCAAAAGAAACAAAGTAACCTAAAGGTATTAGGCATAAGGGTCCATTGGAAAAAAGTAGAGAAGATCTTTATTTGCTTGTGTACCTTTGCAAAAATAAATTGACTTGTTCTCTTAAAACAAGGTCTAAAATAACACCCTTCTGCGTAAGGAGGGATCTTATAGAAAGTTACAAAATTCTTAAGGGGTTGGACAGGCTAGATGCAGGAAGATTGTTCCCAATGTTGGGGAAGTCCAGAACAAGGGGTCATAGTTTAAGGATAAGGGGGAAATCTTTTAGGATTGAGATGAGAAAAAACA
The DNA here is from genome assembly GCF_028641065.1 of Leucoraja erinaceus. Taxonomy (NCBI): domain Eukaryota; kingdom Metazoa; phylum Chordata; class Chondrichthyes; order Rajiformes; family Rajidae; genus Leucoraja; species Leucoraja erinaceus. Next base: position 48,650,478 of record NC_073390.1, read on the forward strand.
TTTTTCACACAGAGAGTGGTGAATCTCTGGAATTCTCTGCCAAAGAAGGTGGTTGAGGCCAGTTCATTGGCTATATTTAAGAGTGAGTTAGATGTGGCTAAAGGGATCAGGGGGTATGGAGAGAAGGCAGGTACAGGATACTGAGTTGGATGATCAACCATGATCATATTGAATGGCGGGGCAGGGCCGAAGGGCCGAAGGGCCTACTCCTGCACCTATGTTCTATGTTTCTATGTAAGACTGGTAAGGTAAAGAACATAGGTATCCCCTGAAAATCACACCAGCTTCGGAGCATTTCTGAAAGTTTACTTACATTTCAAATTAAGGAAAATCAATTTTTTAAAGACATGGGTAGTTTACAAGAGTCTGGGAGGTTATTCACAAGTGTGATTCCATAGCTTTTAAATTAAGACTGATCCAACAAACCAGAAAATCATCCCATATATGTCTTGAATTACATAACAAGAATAATAATTTCAATTTGACGAAATACAGTGAACTGTCCCAGAGGAAATGTCAAGTGAAAATTGATATGATCTATGACTTGGGGCAAATTACCCCAAATCACCCCAAGCATTCAAAGCGCTTGGAAAGAAAGGTAGAGTGTTTGTGGTTCAGGAAGAGCATGGTAGCACCCACAGCTTTGGTAACTGAAGGTCTGGCTACTCATGTAGATGCAATTAAATTCCATATCAGTCGAGACCAGAATTAAAAGCGTGGATATCTCGAGGGCTGCAGCTCACAGAGATTTGGGATAATATCTACATTACTGGGTCAGTGTGACCAGTAGTTCTCTAGACTAGTTAAGCCTACAGTCATTGAATGCAACAGTGAAGGATATAGATAGACACAAAGTGCTGGTGTAACTCTGCAGGTCAGGCTGCATCTCTGGAGAAAAAGGTTGTGACAAAGATGCAGAACAAGATTCCCACTACAACAACTTTCTGTGTTGAATACGTTAGTTGAGGCAAGGAGAGAAAATTGCGCAAGGCAAGCAACATTTGGATAAATGCCATTTGACCAAGCGACCAGTAAATGACTAACAGATGGTATACTCCATACATTCATTTACACAACCCAACATCCCTGACATAAAGAGAGTTGAGTCTTTCTACTAATCACACAAAAAACAACACAACAAAATCAAAATGCTAACAAATGTTTCACAAGATGTATTTTAAATCTTTCTCTCTTCCCCTTTACTGAAGATATTCACTGTCCGAAAAGCTAACATAATTTGTGCAGCCCTGTAGCACAACAAACTACAATTATTTGTATGGAAAAGACAAATTTTAATGTGTGCATTTATTTTCGCATTTTAAAGTTCATTCCCCATCTACGCTGCCAGATGCCTCAAAGAATGCAAAATATGTCAAATGCATTGAGGGATTCTGAGTCTTTGTAAGGAGGTTTCAACTGGCCTTTAAATTGGAAGATGCCATAAAAGCAAGTATGCGATCTCTGAAAATGCGTACATATCAAGGCAGATGCTTCATTTCATTCTTCGCTGCTCCCTTCAGAATTTCCAAGTACCGCAACACATCCAGTGGGACACCTATATGTTCAATATTAGCAGCAGAGTTTCATGAGGAATCCATACAGATTTCAGATACGGTGCAGTTTTCAGTTGTTGCCAATTTCCTTTATCCCCCAAAACACCAATAGAGCAAGGAGGCAGTAAAATAAATGCTAACAAACAGCTGTTGAAAGAAACCCCTGAGCAATACTTCTGAGAACAAAGGTGCAACACAGGAAAGGAAAATTGAGTATGATTGTTCAGGCTCCCTGTCTACATAATGACGTGTAGTCTTCAAATGCATTGCACCAAACTCCTGTGTGCCTCATACATGAGACATGTGCAAGGGTTCTGCTTACTATTATAACTCATTAGCACTAAACAGTCATTTGGGACTGCAATATTTATTGTCATCATTGGCACCCTATAAAGTGGGCAAATCTGATGTATTTTATCCTTGATTTTATATCCACCTGTTGCACATACTCAAATTTTTTCCAAAGCTAATCAAATTCACCAGTAACATATTTTGACGATGATTATCTAAGACAATGATTTCATATCACAATTCATAAGGAATAATTAATTTAATGCAATAACATCCACTGATGGATATAATGCATCAATATTTACAAACAGTAAATTAAATGTAGAATTATTAACAAATCTTTACAGTGTATACTAATGCAACAAAAAGCATCTTTACATTTTCAAAATGTAATGTAATTCTAAATTTGTTTTGCCAGAGGGTTTCAGTTTGATTTATAATTAGATGTTCTAACGATAAACTCTGCACGGAAGAGATTGAACACACATAACATTACCGGTATTGAAACACTGATTAGATCTATAAGCAAGTTTGAAATTATGCTTTGCATATCACACCAGTTTAGAACCATCATGGTCACCATCTCATACCAGAAAATAAACTAGATCTGGCATTACAATAGAAAAACAAGGAACTACAGACGTGTAGGAAAGAACTGCAGGTGCTGGTTTAAACCAAAAATTGACACAAAAATCCGGAGTAACTCAGCAGATAAGACAGCATCTCTGGAGAAAAGAAATTGGAATCATTTTGGGTTGAGACCCTTCTTCAGACTACAGATGCTGATTTACAAAATGGGTCCAAACCTGAAACCTTACCTATCCATATCCTCCAGACAGGGATGCTGTCTGATCTGCTGAGCCACCCCAGCACTTGTTTTTTGCATTAGAATAACTTCTCTTCAGAATGAGGTGATAAGGGGAAATCCAGCAATCAACACTTTGACTTCCAATCTAGCACAAAATGTAATATGGCATACAGACATTGTTGGTGGTAATCTTCTACCTAACCCTCAAGCCAAAATCAGTTTGGAAAATGTAACCATTGGCAATAATAAAAATAATAATAATAATAATGTTCTGCTTTAAAGTGCAACTTAGGAAAGTTGCAGATGACACAAAGCTGGGTGGCAGTGTGAACTGTGAGGAGGATGCTATAAGGATACAGGGTGACTTGGACAGATTGGGTGAGTGGGCAGATGCAGTTTAAAGTCGATAAATGTGAGGTTACCCACGTTGGTGGCAAAAACAGGAAGGCAGATTATTATCTGAATGGTGTCAACTTGGGAAAAGGAGAAGTGCAGTGAGATCTGGGGGTCCTTGTTCATCAGTCACTGAAAGTAAGCATGCAAGTACAGTAAGCAGTGAAGAAAGCGAATGGCATGTTGGCCTTCAATAACAAGCAGAGTTGAGTATAGGAACAAAGAGGTCCTTCTGCAGTTGTACTAGGTCCTAGTGAGACCACACCTGGAATATTGTGTGCAGGTTTGGTCACGAAATTTGAAGAAGGATGTTCTTGCTAGTGAGGGACTGCAGCGTAGGTCCACGAGGTTAATTCCCGGGATGGCGGGACTGTCATATGCTGAGAGAATGGAGCGGCTGGGCTTGTATATTCTGGAATTTAGGATGAGAGGGGATCTTATTGAAACATATAAGATTATTAAGGGTTTGGACATGCTAGAGGCAGGAAACATGTTCCCGATGTTGGGAGAGTCCAGAACCTGGGGCCACAGTTTAAGAATAAGGGGTAAGCTATTTAGAACGTAGATGAGGAAAAAACGTTTTCACACTGAGTTGTGAATCTGTGGAATTCTCTGCCTCAGAAGGCAGTGGACGCCAATTCTCTGGAGGCTTCCAAGAGAGAGTTAGATAGAGCTCTTAAAGGGATATGGGGAGAATGCACGAACGGGGTACTGATTTTGGATGATCAGTCATAATCACAGTGAATGATGGTGCTGGCTCGAATGACCTACTCCTGCACCTATTGTCTATTAACATGAAGTTCCTCAAAATTCTTGTTATGTATTATTCTGTTTGCCAGAAATTACATGATTACAAATTAATATGTTTGTTCATAAGGTCGCAAGTGATAGGAGCAAAACTTGATGGGCCATTCTCTCTGAACTCCATTCTCCTGCCTTCTCCCATAAACCTTGACACCTGTACTAATCATGAATCTATCCATCTCTGCCTTAAAAATATCCACTGACTTGGCCTCCACAGCCTTCTGTGGCAAATAATTGCACAGATTCACCACCCTCTGGCTAAAGAAATTCCTCCTCATCTCCTTCCTAAAGGAACGTCCTTTAATTCTGAGGCTATCACCTCTAGTCCTAGACTCTCCCACGAGTGGAAATATCCTCTCCACATCCTCTCTGTCCAAGCCTTTCACTATTCTGTATGTTTCAATGCCTGCCCCCCATTTATTTAAACACCAGTGAGAACAGGCCCAGTGTCGTCAAACGCCCATCATATATTAACCCACTCATTCCTGGGGTCATTCCTATTTGCCGATGGCCTTGCCTCACTATAACATTCTTCAAATCCCATTGCAGAAAGTAGGTTGATGTGAACATCTACAATACAGTAACAGCAGAGGAATGAAGATTTAAGGTCATATCAGGCACTGACCTTCTTGACACCAATTTGCAAGTGCCATGGTGAGGAAAGAATAAAGCCAGCTGACTAACAGAATTCACTTCAACTATTTAACACATACACATTTATTGGGTCCACAGTGTGTGCAGTGAATGCTGATTTAAAAACATTGATTCAAGAGCCTGGATAAATATTGAGCTTTATTTCACCTGCAAACCAGAAGGACAAATTGAAACAACCCTGCTCATAACGCAGTTATGACATCAAAGCATAAAATTATTTTGGAGGTGTAACTAATTAGGAAATACCTATGGCATGCCAGATTTCATTAAAAACAATTTAACAGTCTCAAGAATATGTTAGCATTAAATTTAATAATCAAAATGCTATTCCTCTTTATTTGTTTTGACATCGCTTACATCTCACTTACTTGAGAATGCTGATGGTGATCCAAATCCTGTGTGGTCTCCTGAAAGTGCATGCAATTCTTGTTATCAGATCTTGCCCTAATGTTGAAAAGGAATTACCATCTAATCTATTCCCCTTGTGCTTCATTGCAGGATCTGCATCTACAATTACATTTGTTAAGATTAATCTGCGATCATAGGTAACAACTTTAAAATACATTCACTGATGGATGGAAAAGGCATTTTGTATGAAGATTCTCACATATCAACAAACAAGACTGACTCAAACCGTCATTCCTTTGTCATTTCCTACAGTGTTTGGTCTCATCCCATTAATTAGTTGCTTTCTTGATATGTACCAGATTTTGTGGCAGCTAAAAATTAAAATATAAAATCAATATATTATCAAGCATTTTGCAAATAGTGTATTGTCCCAGCCCTATTGCTCTTGACCTGAAGACCTTCGCGCTCCACTTTGTGAGGTTAGTCCAAAATCAGATGCAAATTAAAATGATTTATACCAGAGTCATGTATTTGGAGCACTTCAGCTCCTGGGTTCATTCTCCCCACTACTCTTTCCTCTAACCACACAAGAGTAGATTGAGCAGTATTAAATTACTACATGCTGTAAATGGGATATGCTTCTTCAGGGATAAGATCCCACATAAATCTAAGAAATTGAAGTTGGGTCAATAAGAGGTATAGTAAATAGAGTGATTAATAAAATGGTTAGTACTGATAAAGTAGTACTCAGCACACAAGTGCTTAGCAATTACAGTCTAATAATTGTAGTTAAATGTTTTATTACACATTTACGGGGCGCTAATTTGGAAAAAATACATTTCAGCAATATTAATGAGAACCAGACGTAATTTGATTACAAGTTTGACATTTCTGACTTTACCAATGACTAATGTTGCCAAAAAAAATCTACAAAATAAAATGATGATCTAATGTGAAATATTTTAGCCTGATGATACCACAATGAACAATATCACCTTTTATTCTTGTACAATTATTTTGACATCATTTTTTAATCTTTCATTCTGCCATGCCCTTGTGGAATATTGTAAACTATTGCACGTCATTTAAGATTCATGCACAAACAGAAGCTGCCTCCTGGAAAACCTGGAAACATCTTCCTAATAATGAAAGAAGGGAACTGATTTAGAGCATTTTTTAAGTCCCTATATTTTTTTGAAAGGATACAAGGACTAAATAATAAAATGTATAATGCAACATCTGGGATTAAGGTGAATTTCAACATTGCAATAGAACAGAAAGGAAAAAAAATAATTTGAATGGTATAAAGAGTAAAAGACAAGAATATTATTCCATAGGGGAAATATCATGATTAAAGACTGACATGTGGACAATCAAGGACAGTAAGTTAAGAAAGGGTTTAAACTTCAAGTTAAAGATGATATGACCTATCTGGAACAATCAGCACACACAAAGAATGAAGGTCTGTCTTGCAGCCTCATACTGCATTATTTGTCATTTAGAGGTCTATTACCAAAATGGCAACAACCAAAAAACATGAGCACAAACTAATTTATTACAGGATGATGTTTTAGTATTTAAAATCATAATAAACATAAGGTCACGGTTTCCTTCTCCAAGTTCTGATCGACTTGCTCAGAGCCCACGGCATTTTCTGCTTATATTTCAGATAACCAGTGTTCTTAGAATTTTGTTGATTTTATACAAACTGTTTTTTTATGCTCAGATGCATCAAATTACATCAGAAAGTATTTTTGTAATTAAAATCATTAATTTTCTGGATGAGAATTCTTCCACATGTATCCCACTAATCAAACAAAATTCACATTGAGATAAAACATGCTCCAAATGCTTTATGTCATCACTTTTTCACCCAGAATCATGAATATTTACTGAATAATATGCCTTTATGCTGTAAAACACTAGTATGTGTAACTTGCTGTGGTAACAGTGAATTACTCATCCAGCCTCATCGCTAGATTTTGTTTTAATCCTAAATCATGGGGAGTTATATTGCAGCAGTTGGGTTAATCCATCACGACCATTTGAGGTTCCAGACTTTATTTTGAAGAATCACCATCTCCTGGCAGATACACACCGAAGCATCTTTTTTTGTTTTAAATAAAGCCAGAGAAATCAAGTGGCTGCAGTCGGATTTTGTCGAAGGCATTCTTGATAAATTGCTGACCAATGCGTCATCTACCAGCCTAAAGAAACAATGGATCGCTACTCGACTATCATCAACTCCACAGAATTGATACAGCTGGAAGTGCCATTGATAGATGGCTGCTTTTTCCTGGATTTGCCATCGCACACAGTTAATCAGAATCTCACAACTTTTATATACTGAGGGCAGGAGTGTCACTGAAGATTTGGGTTAAATTATGAACTTTGCAGTGTGACCATACGCCATCAGAGGAGAGATTTGGGGCGCTCAAACACATTGAGATAAGATACTGTTAACATGCCAGAAATCTGACTAAAGTTAATTCCAGATACTAGCATTTAAGGTCATATGTAAAAGGAGCAGAATTAGGCCATTTGGCCCATTGTCTACTCTGCCATTCAATCATAGCTGATCTATCTCCCTCCTCACCTCATTTCCCCCCTTTCTCCCCATATCCCCTGATTTCCAACACCACTTAGTCCTATAACTGTCTAATCTTTGCCACAAACAATATAATGATCACATATTTTATTCACTGATGTACCAGGCAATGAATGGGTGCCATTTTTATAAACAATCATGTTAATATTTCCATAACTCAGAAAATATACAAAAATCATTTGATATGGTCACCAATCCTCCACATTATTGTAATGAATGTCATCGAAGTGCATATCATTGATGAGAAAGAACAATTCCCACGTATAGGGAGAGGGGAAACAATCTTTCATTCATAGGAACAAATATTGGTACACGGTTCAGAGTTTTAAATTGAGTAATATTATGGGAGTTCATTCAAAGGTTGGGGTGTTCATAGGATGGATGTTCCTAACCCAGGTTAGCCTGTAGTTGGCCTGCATATCAAAAGGAAAAAAAGAGTAGGAAGAAACTGCAGATGCTGGTTTAAACCAAAGATGGACACAAAATGCTGGAGTAGCTCAGCGGATCAGGCAAGTATCTCTGGAGAGAAGGAATGGGTGACGTTTAGGGTCGAGACCCTTCTTCAGACTCAAGACCCATTAATTCTCTCCTGAGATGCTGCCTGATCCGCTGAGCTACTCCAGCATTTTGTGTCTATAAAAGGATGAACTGTGAATCAATCACTGCAGCACAATAGCTCTCGATAAAATCAACAAAATAACAAATATCAGTCCCATTTGTGAAGGGACTGACAGCAAGTGAAGTGATCTTCATTCTGATGGATCTTATTGATTCAAAGGCCTGTCCTAAGTCTGACACACTCACCTCAGGGCGCACACTTAATGTCTTATGTTGAGAAAACCAAGATGTGCATTGCCTTTTGCTTTTTGAAGGAATGTGCATGCTATCCCAAACCAAACAATGGTAAGGATCTGTGACAAAGGGAAGATGGCTGAACAGAGGTCAAGTTGTGTTTTGCAAGTGAACATCTCGGAGCACCTCGGCCGGTAGTCAGCAAATTGTCAGGTGCTAGCTATCCATTCTTTCGCTTACCAGAACACAGGAAGGGATCATATCAACTACAGAGATGAAACACCTGGAAACAAGGCGGAACTAAAACCTACCCAGTGGTGATTTGATATTTGGCAGAATGGAATTGGAGTTTCAAGTAACTGAGTAAACTACATCTTTCTACCCTGTAGTCGGGATATTGGAGCAGCACACTCATATTGTATAGCTCACTGTTTAGCTCATCTTACAAATCAATGAGTTTCAAATAGCAGTTCCATGCACAAATTCCCAGCGGTCAATACCTATGACTAACAGCTATCCTCCTCGCGGAGGGAAAGGCAGCGGCTAGATTCTCTTGATGCCGAGCGAAAATGGATGAAGTGTGTGGCAAACTCTGCAATCGAAGAGGCGTGCAAAGCAAGTCCAAACAAAAAGAATAGGGCACTGATGATGATCGTTCAGGTGTAATGATTTTTTTTTTACGGGACAAATTGCTGGCATTAAGGACCAAACATGGTTAGACAGACACAAAAAAGCTGGAGTAGCACATCGGGTCAGGTAGCATCTCCGGAGAAAAGGAATAGGCGGCGTTTCGTGTCGAGACTGGTCGACTGAAGAAGGGGTTCGTCCAAAACGCCACCTCGTCCTTTTCTCCAGAGATGCTGCCTGTCCCGCTGAGTTGCTCCAGCTTTTTGTGCAAGTCTTCGGTTTAAACCAGCACCTGCAGTCCCCCCCTACACATTAGGCACTAACACTACTGATAGTTGGCCCAACATCCTCATGCATCAGCCACAAGCTTTGCCGTATGTTGATACCTTCCTGGCAGAGATTAACCCCGGGAAGGAAAGAGTTTTCCTTGGCAAGGCAACAAAAACGAGAGGATTTTCAAAATTCCAGATCGGTTTAGAGAAAAAAAAAACGCACTGCGATTCAACGAATGGGAAAATAAACCCATTCGATCAACCTGCGTCTTACCGGGCTGGCTGAAGTTTAACTTTGGCACAGTTACCAGGGGAGAAATCTACCAACAACGGTTGCTGATGAAAGTAATCTGACAAATCGAATTGCCAGCTGCCATTGAAACGCCTAGGTGTTTCTATTCATAAAACGAAACAAAATCCAGGAACAGACTAACAGAAAATATCAACTATTTACCCCAAATATTAATGTCTCAGAGTGGGGAATATCTGCATCCATTTTTGCTACAGATCAGACAGAGCGCGATGAATCAGGTGTGTAATGCCCATTACAATTTAAGTGTACAGAGCTGAAATAAAACTGAAGGGTCAGTGGTCAGCATTGAAATTCTGCCTTAAACTATGAAGCCGCTGCTCCACCGAATGCAGCCGGGCTGTGGACGGGGAACAAGGAGGAAAACTCGGCTTGCGTGCGAGGAATCTGCAACACACCCCGTGCCCGGGGTTAGTCTGACCGGGGGGGGAAAGCTACACGCGAGAGAGGCTCCACTCGTGTTAAACCAGCGGGCAGCCACTGCGCTACAGACTACCTGCTGTACACCTAGACCGGAATTTAAATAAATAACAAAAGAAAAGGGATACAGGGATAAACAGAAGGAGATAGATAGAACGGAAGCATTAAAAAAAAATCAATTACCAGACGCATCTTGGCGTTTCCTAGGCAATGAAACTGAAGGCTGAAGTCTTGTGCAAAGATCAGCTGGTCCAACCTCTGGCGCGGAGTGAATCTTTGGAGTGGGAGGCTGGGGTTGCTGTGCACACACCGTGAGCACCGGAGCGATGCCGTCAAAGCGCAAACACCCACCCCACGCGAGGACCAACCAAACACGCCGATGAACTCATTGCAATTTGGGAGGTGAGGCTGGGAGGGGAAGGGTGGATGAGCGCAGACGCTTGGTCACGCTTCAACAACTGCACGGGAACGTGCGCATTGCATCCATCACAGGATCAACACACAGTATCCAAATAAGTGCGCACACGCCCGGCCAGTTCCCCACCTCGCTACCGCCGCCGCCACCTTTCCCCCCGGTGCCAAGTGCCGCGGGTTCACCTCTCACCCGCAATGCTAATTCCCAATTTACCTGCCAAGTGGCCAAAATGGGACATGTTTGAATCTTACACAGAGCTCACGGCTTTCTAGATCAGTCTGAACAAGGGTCTCGACCCGAAACGTCACCCATTCCTTCTCTCCAGAGATGCTGCCCGTCCCGCTGAGTTACTCCAGTATTTTGTGTCTATCAAGGCTTTCTATTGTACTGGAGGTCAGGTATTAAGTTTTGGAGACTTTTCGAGAATACAGGAGCGTTAACTGTGGCCCCTCTTCGTCCAATGTATTTTGATATTTTCTTGAAAGCTAAATTTCACCTTAATTCTTACTCTGGTACAACCAATATGTTATGAATAGATTTCTAACAGTGGCTCGATCCTGGTGGAGGTCGGTTCTCTGGATACTTTCAAGAGAGAGCTAGATAAATAGTGACGCCAGGGGATATGGGGAGAAGGCAGGAACGGGGTACTGATTGTGGACGATCAGCCATGATCACATTGAATGGCGGTGCTGGCTCGAAGGGCCAGATGGCCTACTCTTGCACCTATTGTCTGTTGTTTAAATAAAACCAAGCAGCCATCATTAAAGTTCTGCCCATCTTGCAGTGCACTGTTTTTCACTGCAACGGTTGCTCCGCCAGAAATCTCGCAGAAATGACCAACGTGAGGCGAACCTTCAATGTTAGCCGCCTCACTTGTTCACCTCCCCACCCGATAGGAAACACAACTCAATGTCTTGTATGCGATCACCATCTCCCCGAAGAGCCATGCTAGTTTTGCCATCTGGTGATCAGCTAATTCCACCTGAGCCAAACAGGAACTTGGCCAGCCAGTCAGCATCTGTGGAGGGGAATGGACCGATCTTCTCTTTGCCCATTCGGTCGTTTGCCCATTCCCTCCACTGATGCTGCCTGGCTGAGTTCCTCTAGCACTTTATGTTTTGCTCAATATCCTGGCATCTGCAGTTCCCTGTGCTTCCAGCTAATTCCACCTGTTGAATTTGGAATTCCTCTCTGTATTACAAAACCTTTGGAATAAAAGTGAAAATATTTTGAACCACACACAGCATTGTTAGCCGTGGCAGAACATCTACATCCACAGGTCTCCAATCCCACTCCCTGAACATGAAGGCAAGAACGCAGGTTGATGTTCCAAACCATTATTCAGGGAACAATGCAAATTTGACATAGCGGCAAAGAAATTCAGCCAGTCACAACTATTTCTCTCTGTGATCTACGAATGGGAAATAGAGCATTTCACAGTGGAACAAAATTGCAATCTTTTCTAAATCAAATCACACCAACTATGAAATTCAACCACTCACATCCAGGCATTATTTGTGTCAATGGTCCCATTTCAAACCAGGTACACATGGTGCATCAATCCTTAAGGCATTGGGAGAATTAGGTCACGTTGTGCCATCTTTGCTCATTTCTTGAATAATCAAATGCAGTTACAGCACTATTACCTCTGCAGCTTTGCTCCTTTAATGTGATCTCCTCAACCAAGTCCCAACGCTGGAAACCCCACTCATGCAAGTCCCTTTTATTTTGTTTTTACCTGACTGCGACTTCCACCACTGTGCCGACCTTCACCCCATGGCTTCTGGTCCTAATCTCAGATCACTTCCACCCCTCTGTGGCAACCATATCTCCCCTCCTTCTCCAACCAACTCAAAACCATCAGACTCAATCAGGTCTCCAAATGCCAGCTCCCTTCTCACCTCAACTCCACAAACCTATCCCAGATCTTAAACCCAACTTACTTCCTTTGCATGCACTAACAGATGTGAAGGGGTCAAGGAAAGAGCGTTCATGTCGTGGCCCTGTTTTCACCAATCCTTCCACCACCACGGACAAGAAGCAACAAAACAGACACCATCGTATGCTGATGTCGAGAAGTGTGCTCAGCTCTGGCTGAACAACCTCTAACCTTGTGTGTGGACTCGATAAGGAGAAGAATAGATGTGAAGGAAAGTGGTCAATTTGTACTCGGGCTTCAAGCACCAACTGAAACGGGCGTTGCCATTCTGCACACAGATTTTTAATGCCACATGTTTACAAAATCAAACCCCTATTTGCTCTCTCAGGTCACAAAAATACACACCAACGCTCAAAATGTGGATTTCAAATATGTCGGAAACGGCATATCTGGAAGAAATGCGACTCCTTCTAGCAGGTAAAGCAGACCAATTCTTATTGATTTGCAGTCTCCTTTTATCGATTTCTTAGAAGCATATGGTGCAACACAACCATAGAAATAAAATGTTTTAGAATCAGGTGACGAGTGGCCTGGAACATAAAATAGGTTTATAGCTTTCAATCTCCTTTTTCCTTTTCTTCTTTTATTTTAATTTTATTTTTTTCCGTCTATCTCTCCTTAAGTACCTTTCTTCTTCCTTCTTTCTATCTCACACACCACTTATGTCAACCTCTTCTTTTCTACTCTTTTCTTCCTTATTCCTGTTTTGCTATTAAATTAAAAAATAAGAAGTTGTATATGTCAACAAGTATTAGGTACTGATGAACCACAGTATTGTACTTACTCCTAACAAAAATAAATTAAAAACATTTAAAAATACATCCCACGGTGCCATTTTGTAGACAAATAATTATTGTTGTCCACACCTGATACTTATTTCTTAACCAACATCAATTGAAATAAACATTGTCTTGGTCATTTCTATGGGGTCTGTCTCTGCAAATATCAACGGACACTTTTCTAACTTTAGAGTAGTGACTGCAATTCAAAAATGCCTCATTGGCTGTGAACCAATTTGGGTCATTGCTGAGTTTGTTCAAGTCGCACTTCAATTGCAGATCCTATGAAACAGTTGATAGATAATCGGAAATTATTTTTGTCCGGTACTGAAATAATTTGTGAGGTAGGAATTTTAAGTCAATTTGCATTGAAAATAAGTACCCCAAGCTAACAGTTTAGAATATGGAACTCCTTAGGCAATACAAGCAATACTAGATTTGTTATATTACAATAATAAGCACATGCCCAATCAATAAAAGCCCTGCAGCAAAGGACATCAATCCAGAAGCTGTAGAGAACAGATGGAATGTTTGAGACCGAAAGAGACTCGGGAATGCGAGAGGAGACGTTGCCAGCTGAGTAAGGTTGCTCAAGGTTTGTTTAAACACCTGATCTCTCTGAAGAAAATGTAAATGAATGAAAGGAGAGGAATGTGGGCAAAAAAATAATAATTCTGAAAACATGATGTTAAACTGCAGAAGCTGGAATTCTGAAATAAAACAAAATGCTGGAAGCAATCAACAGAAAGAATGCTGGTCTACGGGCTGCTGGTGCCCTCTACCTCCCCCCTCGCCTCCATCCAGGGTGAGATCACGTACATCTCTTTAACCTCATCTACGGTGTTCCCAATGTGGCTTCCTGTGCATCGGTGAAACCAAACGCAGGCTTGGCAACCGTTTCCCAAAACACTTGCGCTCAGTCTACCAAGGACCAGTGGAGCTCCCGATAGTTAACCATTTTAAATCCTCTTCCCATACCCATAGTGACCTCTCTGTCCTGGGCCTCCTTCATTGCCAGAGCAAGGCCACAAACTGGAGGAACAGCACCTTGAACAGGTCTTGTCGCCAATCCATACTGATGTAGCTCTGCCAATGAGGAAGTCAATGATCCAGTTACAAAGGGAGGTACAGAGGCCCAGGTCTTGGAGCTTGCTGATATGTTTAGAAGGGCTGATTCTGTTGAACACCAAGATGTAATCGATGAACTTGATCAAGCCCAATGTATGTATTCCTGTTATTCAGATGGTCCTGATTAGAGTGGAGAGCCAGTGAAATAGTATCTGCAGTTGACTTAAAAAATATACTGTGCTACAATAACTCAGTGAAGCAGGCAGCATCTCTGGAGAACATGGATGGGTGACGTTTCATCTCGGGACTTTTGGGGCAATAGGCAAATTGAAGCAGATCCAGGTCATTTCTGAGATTTAATTCACTCCATAACCAACCTCTTGAAGCACTTCATTACAGTGGTTGCAAAGGGCTACCAGAAGGTGGGCATTCAGGCAGGTCACCTTGCTCATCTTGGGTATCAGTACAGTAGATGAACTTTTGAAGTAGATGCAAACCACAAACCGAAGAAGTGAAAGGTTGGAGACGTCCTTGAAAATTCCAGCCAATTGTTCGGCACAGGTCTCTGGCAGTCATCCAGGTACAATATCTGGGTCAGAAGCTTTGCGCAGATTCACCATCCAGGTGAAGAATGCTCTGATGTTAGCCTCAGAGACTGAGATCACAGGCTTATCAGTCTACTACTGATTCACTTTAAAATGTGCATAGAAGGCATTGAGTGCGTCCAGAATTAATGCAGTCTTGTCACGCATGCTACCCGCTCTTACCTTTGAAGATCGTCTCTTCAACCTTGTGATGACAATCAGGAATGTCATACCTGGGCATTTTGCATGGCTCTGGATTACCAATCCTTAGTGGCGCAGACCTAACCCAGAAATTACTGATCTCCTGGTTTACACAGATCCTCTGGTTCATGTTCATAAGTCATAGGAGTAGAATTATGCCATTGGCCTATCGAGTCTACTCTGACATCGCTGATCAACCTTTCCCTCACAGCCCTTTTCTCCTGCCTTCTCCACATAACCCCTGAAAACCTTGCTAATCAGAATCTGTTCATCTGTGATTTAGAAATACCAAATGAATTAGCCTCCACAGCAGTCCATGGCAATAACTTCCACAGATTCACCACCCTCTGACTAAAGAAATTCCTTCTCATCTCCTTACTAAAGGTACGTTCCTTTATTCGGCTTGGGGATGGCTCGGAATGTTTTTGTTGGTTCACAATTGTCCACATATTTCTTTATTAAGTCGGTGATAACTGGGTCTGCCAATGAATCCTTGAACATGTTCCATTCCATTGATTTGAAGCAGCCCTGTAATCACTCCGCTGCCTGCCTTGACCAGACCTTCATTGTTCTCTTCGCTAATAGAATAGAATAGAATATGTTTATTGTCATTGCACAAAACTGAGCAATGAAATTCCATTTGCTTCTCCTCCGTTAAAAGAAATACAACACGACACCAATGCACATATGTACAGTTAATAGTAGAATATAAATACATTTTTAAAAGAGTTTAAAAGAATTTAGCGGTATTCCTCGAAGTTACTTCTTGCTTCCCAGTGTTCACTATTGGAGTTAAGCTCTTTTATCGCACAATGGTAGAAACTATTTTTTAGTCTACCAGTGCGAGCCTGCTGAGACCTGAATCGCCTCCCGGAGGGTAGCAGAGTAAAAAGGTGGTTGGCAGGGTGGGATATGTCCTTCTTGATATTTATGGCCCTGCGCAAGCATCGGGCCTTGTATATGTCATCCAAGGAGGGCAGGTTAGCGTTTGTAATGCGCTGCGCAGTTTTTATAATTCCCTGCAGCGCCCTCCTCTCAGCCACAGTACAGCTGGCAAACCACACCAGGATTCCATAGGTGAGGATACTTTCCACGGCACATAGATAGAAGGACAGCAGCAGCGGCTGTGAGACGTTAGCTCTCCGTAGAGACCTTAGGAAATGCAGCCATACTCTTAACCATACTGCCATACTCTTCATATATAGGGTGGTAAAGAAAGCTTTTGGTATGCTAGCCTTTATAAATCAGAGCATTGAGTATAGAAGCTGGGATGTAATGTTAAAATTGTACAAGGCATTGGTGAGACTAAATCTGGAGTATGGTGTACAATTTTGGTCGCCCAATTATAGGAAGGATGTCAACAAAATAGAGAGAGTACAGAGGAGATTTACTAGAATGTTGGCTGGGTTTCAACAACTAAGTTACAGAGATAGGTTGAATAAGTTAGGTATTTATTCTCTGGAGCGCAGAAGGTTTAAGGGGGGACTTGATAGAGGTCTTTAAAATGATGAGAGGGATAGACAGAGTTGATGTGGATCAGCTTTTCCCTTTGAGAATAGAGAAGATTCAAACAAGAGGAAATGACTTCAGAATTAAGGGACAGAAGTTTAGGGGTAACATGAGGGGGAACTTCTTTACTCAGAGAGTGGTAGCGGTGTGGAATGAGTTTCCAGTGGAAGTGGTGGAGGCAGGTTCGTTGGTATCATTTAAAAATAAATTGGATAGGCATATGGATGAGGAGGGAATGGAGGGTTATGGTATGAGTGCAGGCAGGTGGGACTAAGGGAAAAAAAGTTGTTCGGCACGGACTTGTAGGGCCGAGATGGCCTGTTTCCATGCTGTAATTGTTATATGGTTATATGGTTTGTCATAGAATCATAAAGTCAATGAGTGACCCGGCGTGGGAACAGGTCCTTTGGACAACAAGCCCATACCGGCCAACATGTCACAGCTACACTAGTCCCACCTGTCCATGTTTGACCCATATCCCTCCAAATCAGTCCTAGCCATGTACCTGTCTGTTTCTTAAATGTTGGGATAGTCCCTGCCTTAACGACCTCCTCTGGCAGCTTGTTCCATACACCCACCACTCTTTGTCTGTAGGCAGGAAGCAGCAGCACAAACATGGGATCAGATTTTGCAGAGTCTGGACGAGGGATGGAGTGGACATTGTTCCAGATGGCGATACAGTCATGATCGTGTGTGTTGGATCCTCTGGTGTCGAAGGTGATGTATTGATATGTTGCAGAAACTTTGAGCACAGAAATCTTAGCTGAGGGAGCATTGCAGTGATGAATGAGATGCTGAACTGAATCCCCTTCTGCTTTCTCACTGAACACAAAAGATCCCTTGGCACTTTTCAATGAAGAGCAAAGGCTGAACACAAGCTGATGTCTCCAATGTTTTCAAAAAGCCAAGATATTGATAAGTAGAAACAAAAGAGAAAGGAGAGGACATCAATGAGAAAAAATGCAAGTGCCATCACATCTACTCCACTTTCAATCATGGCTGATCTATCTCCTCCTCCTAAGCCCATTTTCCTGCCTTCTCCCCATAACTTGTGACACCTGCACCATTCAAGAATCTATCCATCTCTGCCTTAACAATATCCATTGACTTGGCCTCCACAGCCTTCTGTGGCAAAGAATTCCACAGATTCACCACCCTCTGACGAAAGACAATTCACAACCAAGCTGAGAATCCATACTTTTTTTTTCACTGCAAAAGTTGGCAATGCCTCATTTTACATCCAATTTAGTTAAACAAGTAAAGCAACTGCGAAATACTGCACTAAGCAATTTAATGGCTGGATATTGAATCTCAGTTACATTCATAGAAACACAGATCTCCTGAAAAGATAAACATGCTCCGGCACATAAAACAATGTTATTGTAATTTGTCTCCTTTTATTACAGTCTTGGGAAAATGTTTTTTTA